>NW_019525233.1:375926-397301 GCF_002814215.2 Seriola lalandi dorsalis | reverse complement strand
GTGGAGGTGGGGCTTGAATATACATAAGGGGCTAAGACAGTCCGCCAGTCCAATTTGGCACAACATCACCAGACAATTTGCTGTTGCTTAACCTATACGAGGAAGCTGATTGGGTCTCTCCTTTCATTTAGACTCTCTTTATCTCCTGGAGCTTGTAAGAAAATAATCCTCTTGGAACGGCCCTCCTCTGGAAGAGAGACGCCGCGTTAGTGATGAGCACAGGCTTACTCAAAACTGAGGCTTTATCCTGGATGTCGGATGTGGACAACGTGACTGGGGGCCAGTCCCGGGACTTGGTCCTGCAGCCTGCCTGGGACTACCTCCACCAGAACCACCACGACCTCCTGAGGAGCCCTCTCTTCCCCGTGGTGCTCTCCGTCTCCACCTACTTCTTCCTGGTTGGTCTTTACACCGTGCTGGACCTGCTGGCCCCCGCCTGGCCCTGCATCAACCGCTACAGGCTCCATCCCGACAGACCGGTCACCTGGCCTAACATCTGGACCACGCTGGGCGTCACCATCTACAACCACCTGCTTTATATCTTCCCCGCTGCGGTCGCCCAGTGGCTGTGGAGGCCGCCCACCCCGCTGCCTCGTGAAGCGCCCACTCTTTGGAGCTTCTTCCTGGGCATCCTGGGCTGCATGGTGGTCTTTGACTTCCAGTATTACCTGTGGCACCTGCTGCACCACCGGGTCCCCTGGTTGTACCGCACCTTCCACGCCGTGCACCACCAGTACAACCAGCCCTTCAGCCTGGTCACCCAGTACCTATCTGGCTGGGAGCTGTTCAGCGTGGGATTCTGGGCCACGGTAGACCCCATCCTGCTCCAGTGCCACTGCCTCACAACGTGGGGCTTCATGGTCTTCAACGTCTACGTCTCCACCGAGGACCACTGCGGCTACGACTTCCCGTGGGCCGTGCATAACCTGGTGCCCTTTGGCCTCTGGGGCGGCACGCCCAAGCATGACGCGCACCACCAGCGGCCCGGCACTAACTTTGCCCCATTCTTCTCTCACTGGGACTGGCTGGGGGGCACCCACACTGTGCCAACCCCCTCCAGCCACCCTGCCACGGGAGAGCCAGACGAGATGAAAGGGAGAAAGGACTAAAGAGCTTGAATTAATCTCCCATTGACTCTGTCTCTCTTGTACTCAGTCTGCCTCTTTTGTACCTGCTCTCATCTTGTTTTTCCTCTCTCTCCTCTCTCCTGCAGGCCACTTCCTCTCTGTCCTCTCTCTCTCTGCCTCTCTTTCTCTTTCATATTATTAAATAGACTCACCTTATTTTGAAAATCCTCCACTGCTCTCTAGCAGAACAAGGATATTCTCCACAGTTTAGGAGCTGATTATTTCTCTAACATTTCTCTCTGGTAAGTTGTTGAGAAGAATTATCTTTAATGTTTGTTTTGCATAGACAACCCTGCAGATTTTTCCATTTATCTTAATGTATTGTTACTGTGTCTCCTTATTATTCTCAGGTCCGTTTCAGTACATGTGTAACATGTTTTGAGCTACTTTGAAAAATAAAAGTAAAAATAAATAAAAGCACCTATTTGAGATTTGCTGTGTTAAACTCCGCTCAGCAGCTCTGATGGAGAATTAGCCGACGGTCGATGGCGTGATCTGTCAGAGCGATTACACACACGTTAGCACGTACATTCTCCCTCTCTCCCTCCTCAGCACCGACCCTCTCACTCACACCCATGAATAGCCGTCTTTTAGCTGCACCCCAGTATGATGCGTGGGCGCAATACTAATCGATCATCCTCCCTTTCAGACAAAAAAAATGAATGCTCTTACTGGAAGAGTTCTTCATGAAACTCAGACGAGAGGAGAACAATGTCTGTGATGCAAAGTCTCCAACTGTGAAAGTGAGAATGAAATATTTGAAGGATGTTCACAGCAGCAGGTGTTGATCTTTGAAATGCTAAAAACAAAGAGATTACTGTGCAAATCAACAGGTTTTCCCCTTTAGTTTTACCTTTTGTGAAGAAAAAAAAACACATAAAATCTCATGGCTGCATATGGAGTCAGGATTTCCTCATTAAAATAAAGTTTTACTCAACTTTTACTCACATATGATAAAACTTAACCTTCAGCAAATAAACCAGCAGAGGTCACTTTCCCTCCCAACAAGAATCAGACAGAAACCTGCATCTATAATACTTATTTCAACAGATTAAACCTACAGGAAATGCAGTGAGTCACAACTCTGCAGGTCATCACTCTCCTCCCTCTTTGTTGTTTCACCAGGTGACGTTACCTGCAGTCAGGACTCTTTCAGCACGTTACTGTTGCAACATGTTGTTGCTTTTTTTAGAAACTGAATTCACCTGCCTGAGGCTCATTTAATGTCTCATTAAATTAATCCTGCGTTTAAATAAACAAACTTTACGCCCACGTCTGGTGATGGCGTGTGTGTGTGTGGAAGCTATTTCTTTCAACATGAAAAATTGTGAAAAGACTAATGTCTACAGACTGTGTGCAGTGAGGTTTGTACACCAGTGGTTTGTTCTGCAACCTACCACAACCCTATGGAAGAAATCTATACACTCGTGCATACGTCGGGGCTGTCGTCACAGGATTGTTGCAATTTACGGACATGCCATAAAATGTTGCATGGTAGAAATGTGCAATAGAAACCGTCACACGTGCACGTGGAGCAGAAGCCCGCATCTTCTTTTTTTTACACTTTGATTTTTGGATAAAAATTAACAAACAAGATATAAAGTTATAAATAGAGAGATGTTGAGGTGCTGGTGGTTGTTGCCTTTAGATAGGACCAGAGTAGCTGTTCACACAGTGTTTCCTGTCTTTGTGCTAAGCTAAGCTAACTGACTTCTTTTCATACCTTGGAGAAACAGGTAGATGTTAGACAGCTCAGCTCGGAGACGTCACGTGTCCACTGAACTACACGTGTGAATCACTGATTTTTAAAGTGAAACTTATTTATTCTGTGTTTCTCCTGGTTTTAATCCTGGAGTTTGTTGTTTATATAGAGGAGGAGACTTTAAAGAAAACCTCCTGACCGACTCCCATGATCCTTCATGACGTCACCAAATGTCGTCTTTTGTTATAGTTTGAATTCAGCAGAAGTTACATACATACATTTAACATTGAGACTCTGCGTTGCATTGAGCTCTTTCTCGTGCTGCTGCTGTCAGTGTTTCTGTGCACGTGAAGTCACCACAGCTCATAACAATGGACGACTGTCCATTACTTTCCATACCAGCGCCGCCTCTCACAGCCGTCATGGCAAAACAGTGCAGGGAAATGTGTAATCAGTGACCTGCCTGTTGTTCCTTCCTAATCGTTCATGATCATAAACTCTGCTCCGGGAAATCGCGATTCATGATGTCACCAAACTGTTCAGCAACTTTTACAAATCACAACCTGAGAGTCGACTTTTACAAATATGATTTAACAGGTTTCAAATTCCTTTCTCCAGTCCATATGAGGCCTGTAGTGTATAATCCCTTTAATTAAGCTATTTCTTTATTTCACATGTGATTCATCAACACGCTGTAACTCAGGAATGTTTGAAAGGAGCTGTGTAAGTGTAACGCAGCCAGGGAGTGGCCCCGTCCGTGCCCTGCATGACAAAACAAGGTGATCTACTCACACCGCTGACAAAAGGTAAGACGACACTCCACAACAATCATTTACCCTTTTACACAGCTCTGCCTCAACCAGCCATTAAACAGGAAGTCAGCGACTATTCACAGGCCGTGTGTGTGTGTGTGTGTGTGTGTGTACGTGGGGGAGGGTGACTGTTTTGGGTGGGGTTGTTGCTTCAAACGATCTGTTCACATACTCCTTATCAGGAGATAAAAGACCAGGGCCATTCAACTGAGTTCACAATAAGCCTTTGTTGCCACTCTATTGTCTCTTAGTCGTATTAAGCAGCAGATTTTAACTGAAACACAGATTATATGAGCTACAAGTTTAAATTAGGACAAGTAGGAAAGCGAGCTGTTTCACATACAGCTGGAACGTGGTCTGACACTGAAACCAGTCGGTCCTAACATGTCTCATCACGCTCTCAAGCATTCTTCAAGCCCCTCCACTCTCACCCTCCCTCCTTCCTCAGAAAACACAATCATTAACAACCAAGTGAAGATTAACGTGCGTTTAAAAATAAAATATACAAAAAAAAAACTGGTCCGAGACTCAAAACACATTCCACGAATTCCTCACATTTCCAGGAGGCACAGAGCCGTGAGTCATGTCTCCTGTCCAGCTGCATGATATCACTGACTAACAGGCTTCAATCAGTTACACAATACTATAAAGGAGTTTCACAGAAACTGCATCCTGTTTTATCATTTATTTAAAAAAACAAAAAAACTAAAATAACTAAGTAACAATACCAACAATTTCTTCATCATTTCAAAACTCAAACATAAATCACGTCAGTACAAGTGGTTTTAAATGGCAAATCAAAACCTGCTGCAGGAATGTGCTGAATAGGCAAGAAAGGGAAAAAGGCAGCAGTGAATAATAAGTACAGCTTAACACAAAACACAAGTCGCATCGTAACGCCTGATACTTTAAGCTCCAAAATCCTCTGCACACATCTGGTTCATGTGGCGGTTTTTATTACGGATTTCATTGGCTTTAAATCCAGTAAACTAGTCAGTCAAAAGCACATTTACCTGTCAGCGATTACCAGGCATTCTCTTCATTTATACATATATATATGTATATATTTATAATAAAAAAGGAAAATATGTATTAATGTTTCACATTTTAGCACCAAACCTCATACCAGCAAAACCAGCTTCACATTTAAAGTTCATCTTTGGTTACATGATGCTTTTGAGGTTACTTGGTTTTAATGTATGGCCCTATATTACAGCGTCCCAGTTCCACACAGCCTGTATGACGCCGTGTTATCGGCATCAGTACCACGGTGTGGCTAACAGGTACTGCTCTGTGTGTTCCCAGTGTCCGACACGTACGACTTGCTCTTCCTGGAGTATTTCATGGAGCTGAATGAAACCCTCATCCTCTCCACAGTCCGGCTGCTCCTGCACAGCAAAGTGTTCTTCACGTGGTTCCTGAAGTCCTCCGACACAAAGTAGTAGATGAACGGGTCCAGGCAGCTGTTGAGACTGGCGAGGCACAGCGTGGTGATGTAGAAGCCGTAGCCGTTGTTTATCACGCCGTCCTTCAGCAGGGAGTAATGCACCACCAGCATGATGTTACTGGGGATGAAACACACGAGGAACGTCACCAGGACGGTCACGATCAGCATCACGGCCTTCTGCCGGTTCTTTGACGCCGTGCTTTCCTCCATGCTGTTCCCCAGAGCGCGGAGCAACAGAATATACGCCACGATGATCACCACGCAGGGGACGAGGAACACGACCATTCCCATGAAGATGAAGTAGTAGTACGGCAGCTGGATGGAAGGGAACGGGTTCTCCAGGTCATGTATGACGCTGACGTCGTGGCAGGTGGTTATGTTGGGGTCTTTGAGCTTGGCGGTGTGGTCGTACAGGTACAGAGGAGTGGTGGTGAGCCAGATGAAAACCCAGATGGCTACACACACACCGATAGCCACTTTGTTGTTCTTCCTCTGCTGGGACAGAGGGTGAGCCACGACCCAGTACCTCTGCACGCTGAGGCAGGTGATGAACAGGACGGAGCAGTACATGTTCCCGTAGAAGAAGCCCACCAGGACTTTGCACAGCGGCTCTCCGTAGATCCAGTCGTTGCCGTTTAAGTGGTAGGCGATCTTCAGCGGCGTCCAAATGACAAAGAGCAGGTCGGCCAGAGCCAGGTTGGCCATGTAGATCGACGACGGGTGCTTCTTCTTGGTCCTGAACAGAAACACCCAGACCGCCATGCCGTTGGCGGGAAGCCCCACCGCGAAAACGATGATGTAAACGATTGGGAGGAAGACTGTGGTGAGGCCACTCTTCAACGTTTCTGATGTTGTGTGGTCCACGACAACTTGTCCCGAGTTTTCAGGGTCCACAACCCCGAAGAACCCACGTGTTTTAGACCCACCTTAAACATAACAAAATAAATATATATTAGGGCTGAAACTATTGATTCAACTGATTAGTTTATAGGGAGAATATTGATTGGAAATGATTCTGATAATACATTAATCATCTAAGTCATTGTAGTTGATCAGAAGTTGAACATTTTTCTTTATTTTCCGACAATTTTTAGGCTAAAAAATAAATATAAACTACTGATAGGTAAATAATCATTGGTTGAACTGATAAAATAGCTGATTAAAGTTTGCACGCCTACATTTCCCAACATTCCTGTCAGTCTGGGAGTTGACCACGACCCAAGGTTAAAAATACTTCTGTCAAAAAGTCGCTCCAATATTCACGTTTTAAAAAGATTAAACTTGTAGTATATACTTATAGTTTATATCTTGTCTGTGACTAGTTTATTTAGTAATATCTTCGATGTATTCTCTTGAGATAAGACTAATTGTGTCCCATTAGATCGTTATGTAAACGACGCAACCCTCCACCACGATCAACACAGAGGAACTTCCGGGCTTACCTGTGGCGTCTGACGCTGAAATGCCGCAGAAAATTAACAGCAACGTCAATAATCGAGGTAAATCCATGTCTGTGCGATTTCAACACGTCGCTGCTTCACTTCTCTTTTGGTGCACTCTCCCCAACAAACAACCTCTTAAATATAGCTTAACTTCTCCAACCGAGAAAAAGGAAACGCCCCGAGACTACCTGTCTGTCTGGTCGCTTACGTCATGGTCGAGTATCCGCCCACCTGTTCTGCTCTGTGGCGGTTTCCCCAATAAAGGGACACGGATAGAGACAATAGTCAGAGAGGCAGCAACAACACCACCTCTCCAAAACAAACACACTGGCTATATTTTAGTATGTGTGTTTATATTATAGACATATGTTACCTGTATATATATCCATCTGAAGGCCTGTCAGTATATGTTCATATATATATTTAATATAAAAAATAGACGTGTGTGTAAATTTATAAATTATTAAGAAAATCATATACAAACATAACAATTTTTAATGAGCCTGTTGTCCAAATAAAGTTGCATTTTACCATTAGTATTTCACATACGGTATAAACTTATCTCTTCATATATCCAGATTATGTCATAATAACATAATGTGCTAATGTGCATGTTTTTGCAGGAGGAAGTCAGAATACCCAGAGAGAGCATGCAAACCAGGCCTAGGGTTCAAACCCATAAACGTCTCAATGTGAGGTGACAGCTCTAACCACTGAACCACTGTGCCGCTTCATAAATAAATCATCTTATAGTAAGGTATAAAAATATCATAGTATAGTAAGGCAAAATAAAGGTCATAGTACAGTAAGGCATACAAATTTCAAAATCCTTCATAGTAAAGCATAAAAACATTGAAAAAACTCTAGTATGTTATAGTAAGCCATAAAAAGTCATAGTATTGTAAGGCATAAAAATGCCATTGTATAGTAATGCAGAAAAACCGCATATAAACGCAAACGTACAGTACAGTATAAGAATGTCAAAAAATGTCACAGTATAATAAGGCATAAAAAAAGTAATTGTATTAATAGTGACATTTTCATGGGATTTTTCGACAGAAATTAAACTCATACTAAATATATGCATTTGATATTTCCAAATATATCCATGATATATCTATGAAATAAACATTATTGGTATTTTTGCTTGAAAAATGATTGAAACAAGGGGTTCACTTATCATTATTAATAGCAGATTAATTCTCTGTCCACAGACTAATTGACTAATTATTTTCTATATGTTATTACAGAAATCACAGTGTGGCACAACAGATGTTATGAAACAAAACTGTTAATATTTAATCTACCAATTTAACATTATTAGACAACATATCCTTTGCTAACTTGGCCTGGTCTTTGTCTTTTGTTGATATGACAACAGTTTGGTTGTTGTGAGGTCATGTGCTCGCCCTCTCTCCTGCTCTTATTATCTAAGATGATCAGTTAAGACTCTGAAACTGTAACAGTGACGTCACCCTGCTGTTCTGACGCTGCAGGAATCTGAACTGTTTTACCGTCCTCAAGCTCGAGACTCCGAGGCAGGAACTCAGAGCTACAGGAATGTAAAGAAGCAAAGATTTTAAAACGTTTTTGTTAATGTCTGCAGTTGTCTCGCACTAGTGGTGTGTTCTTTGTATTATATTTCTGCGTTTATTTCATCTCTATGTGCCTTTTAAATTAAATAAAGTTTATTGAATTGAGTTGAATTGAATTGATCGTGATATGAGCTACGATTTTATTGGCAATGGTAATTTCCACATTTAATTTTCACTGGAAAAATTATGATCATGAGATTTTTACTCCCGAAAAAATTGAAACTCCACTTATTGCCATATTGCGATTTCAATATTTCGACTAGTTGTTCAGCCCTACTTGCTCTGTAAAGTTTCATATACGCCACCTAAACACAGACTGTGATTTGGTCCTAAAAGGCGAGATGAAATAAACTTTTCCACTTAAGAAAACCAAAGTTGAATTTCCTCATCACCGACACAAACTCTGACAGTAAAGATTAAATATCAGAACTGGTTTTGAAAATAAGGAACACGCAGCCTGACCTTTCCAACCGCCTGTGTTTAGAGAAAATGTCAGTGAACCAAACAGTGTGACAGGAGGGAAATACAGTAAGTAGGACATTTACTTTTATTGGCAAACTGTAAAATATTACTTTAAAAAACACATACAAGCTCATGATATCCTGAACTTTGCCCATTTCCGGTCAAGGCTGAAAGCAAATACAGTTCATCTCAATAAAATGTCAACACAGACTAAAAGATAAGACACAATAAAATGACCAAATGTTCATATCCAAGTGCAATAAAATCAAACTCCATCAAAGAAACAACAAGTTGTATAATACAAGTTGTATTATAAATGATATAAAAATAAACTTAATTTACAAAACCAAGACAGCTCAAAGTTTCTCTGAGGTCGTCACCGCAGACGACTCTCCCTGAAGAAATCCACTTTATTTCAGTTTAATGATCCGGGATGAGCTCAGCACTCAGAGCTCTGCGTCTTCCCTGAATCAGACGTGTACACGTTTCTCTTCTTGGAGTATTTGAGGGCGCTGAAGGAAACCCTCATCCGCTCCACCGTCCTCTCGCTCCTGCAGAGCAGCGTGTTCTTCACGTGCTCCCTGAATTCCTCCGAGATGAAGTAGTACACGAAAGGGTCGATGCAGCTGTTGAGACTCGCCAAGCACAGGGTGGTGATGTAGAAGCCGTACATGTTGTTGGTGGCCCCGCCCAACAGGTGGATGTAGTGCACCAGCAGCATGATGTTACTGGGGGCGAAGCACACCAAAAACATCACCAACACGGTGACGATCAACACCACGGCCTTGCGTCGCTTCTTGGCGATGGTTGGGTCCGCCATGCTGTTCCTGAGAGACTTGAGCATGAGGACGTAGGATATGATGCACACCATGGTGGGAACCACAAATCCCAGTGTTCCCATTGTCAGGAAGTAGCCCGCCGCTATCTTCTTCTGACTGGGCCTGGTGACGTCATGGCAGGTGAGGATGTTGAGGTTCGTTACACGGACCTCTTGATCGTACAGGTAGAGGGGGATCGTGAGAAGCCAGACCACCGCCCAGATCGTGACGGAGACGGAAACCGCCAAACAGTTGCTGTTCCGCTGCTGGGACAGCGGGTACACCACGGCCCGGTAACGCTGGATGCTTATACAGGCGATGAAGGCGACGGAGCAGTACATGTTGCCGTAGAAAAACGCCACCAGCACTTTGCACAACCCCGCGCCATAGATCCAGTCGTTGCCGTTGAAGTGGTACGCTATTTTCAGGGGCACCCAGATGACGAAGAGCAGATCGGCCAGAGCCAGGTTGGCCATGTAGATCGCCGACGGGTGCTTGATCTTGGTCCTGAACAGGAACACCCAGATCGCCATGGCGTTGGTGGGCAGCCCCACAACAAACACGATGATGTAGATGATGGGGAGGAAGACGGTGGTGAGTCGGCTGCTCAGGACTTGTTTGGCTCTGGTGCCGACCCACACCCCGTCGTTGGTCTCCGTACCCGTGAAGCCTCTCTCGTCTGTGAACACGTATGAAAAGCAGAAGTAAAACCGGTTTGTTCAGTGTGCAGGAACATGCTGAAACACCTCACACTCAAAACATAACTCACTTCCTGTCAGCTGTGAGCATTTGGACAATACACCTCTCAACTTGAGTCATCTGTGTTACAATGATCCATCTGAATATTTCCTATAACTCTGACTTTACTAATCCAGCCTATAAAGGCGGCAAAAACCAACACACACCAAACAAACAAGGCCTGAACTCGACGTCTGGAGGTCAGAGCTGCGCGTTTTGGATCCTGTTCCTCCTGAAGCGGCTGAATATTCACAACAACAGAGGAAGACACGTTACCTATCTGCAACAGGCAGGTCGTCACACAGCTGGACAGCAGCAGCAGCTGGAAACATCGCGTCCCGAAGGTCATGGTGGCAAACGGAAGTAATAGTAATGTCCGCCGCGGGTGCGCTCCTGCCTCGCTTCTCCCCGACGCCGGTTTAAACACGGTTTCAAAATAGCTGGTTTAGACACCTGCGTGATGTCACCCGGTCAGGTGACCGCGCGTGGCTCACACAACACACACCCATCATGATGTTGTCGGCGGTGTGAGTGTGTTTTCCTTCCTTCCGGAACTTCCATACGCAAATGTAATATATGTACATGTATTGAATTTCTATAATCATATTATGTATATTTATATTTATATATATATATATGTAAAAATTACATATGGAACCTGTTAGAAATTGACATATATGTCGAGCTAATAGAAACATGTATATATGCTTATATTGCAGATATATGTTACAAAGCCTGTCACCATATGTTCATATTATATATTTAAATATAAAAGATACACACACACATTTTTTTTTATAGGTATGTTGTTTTAATACAGTTGCATATTACTATGGGTATTTCATATACGTTATAAACTTATATGTTCATATAGCCAGAGGATGTATACATGTGATAATAATATATCTTCTTATATGTGACATATATGAGAACACCTGTCTTGATATTGGGACATATATGTCATATATTACATTTCTATATTGGCAGACATTTCTTCTTTACCAGCTCTCGGTGGCGGGAAGATATCTGTAGATCTGTGTCAGATAAAACCTGATAATATCTCATACCTGTGTGTCATCAGAGGAGATTCTTAATATCACAGGAAATAATAACCACTGCTGTGATTTGATTTAAAGCACGCTGCAGTTTGATGGAGTTATTTTGCAGTTTGCAAAAGGAAAGTTAGATAGAAAGATAGTTTGACGTATTTTTTCTTGTATCACTGAGTGTGTTTACATGCACAGCAGGATGCTGGTCGTGTCTGGGGGTTTTGGAGTATGTTTAGCAGATGTAAACAGGGTTCAGAAAAACCTACATAAGATCTTAGTTTTGAGAAACCTGGATTTCCGACACACTGTGGCACGTAAACACCTTATCCAGATTTATGAGCTGTAGAGAAATCAAAACACACTTGTAGACACACAATCAGACCCCACCATTAATTTCACCTGAGTATAAATAATCAGGTTTTTCCTTTTACATGCAAACGTCTTATTCTGAATATGCACATGTAGACGCACTTACATGTGATGAAATGCAGAATCTACTTAACACCTACACATGAGACTATGTGCAGATACAGTAGATGTGTATTCCTTCAGTCTTTCATGAACATGTGTGTTCTGCTGGTCAAGCTGCACTGGTTTAAAAGCTTGACCTGGCGTCATGTTTAAAATGGGCTGTGCATTAAAAAATATTTTCCTTTTGTTTGGCAAAAAGTCATCCACAGTTTCATATTATTGTAAACTGAAGATCTTTGGGTTTTGGACATTTGGAGATGGGAAGTGTTTCTTTTTTTTTGACATTTCATAAATCGAGTGATGAAAAAATAACTGGTAAGTTAAACAGTAGCTTCATGTCTAACCCTAACCTTATATCTCCAGTTACCATTAATATTAACAGTAATGCAGCGCCACCTGCTGGAGGAGTGAAGAGCCATGACACAGGTGTCGAGTGACGGTTTTAATGGGACACACATTCAGTACAGCACATTTCACACCAGCAGGAGGCAACATGAAACTAACTACAGTGCTGCTTCGTTCACTCTGTGTATCGCTGTTGTTTCTTTAAAACACTGTCACAATGAGAACATTTATCTGGACACAATAAGACGTAAAAAAAGAAAAAAAAAAAAAAAGTGTTGTACATGTTTTGCTTTTCAAAAAAGTACAAAGTAAAACATGAAACATAAGTGCTTTTCATCAGATTTATACACAATAAAATACAAAAAAAAAATTCATTAAATGTTATACCTTTAGACTTGCGTTATAAACTCATTAGCTCTTACACATGCCGTGCAAAAATAAAAGCATTTCATAGTATCAAATGTTCAGCTTCTAGAAATCACATTCTTATCTAATCTCCAATCTGGATTTCCTTCCTTCTAATCATGAAAGAGAAACACACACAGTCGGCTAAAACCTTACAGATTAGCTTTGCGCTCTATTTGCTGTTGCTTGAACTTCATAATAAAACATGTCTCCTTTTCAAAACCTTCAAAGAGTCAGTTAAGTGGTGCAGTCATGTCTGCTCAGTCCGTCAGACCAGTAGCTTCTTGTACTGGCTGTTGAGGTTTTCTTGCGAAGAGTCCACTCCCGTAACTGTAGTGTGGATTTTGGAGCTTTCTATCCGGCTGGATTTCAGAATCGCTCTGGAGCTGGATCTGCACGAGTCAGAAGATGAATGACTGAAGCTGCTGCCCCCTGAGGTCTTCTGACACCTCAGCATGCTGGAGAGTTGTCTCTGGCACTGGGACGATCCAAAGTAGTAGACCAGGGGATCCAGGAGGCAGTTCAGACTTCCCAAACACATGAAGACTAGATAGGCTGCGTAGGAGCCGTCAGGGTTCTCCTGGTGTGTGACGCCTTCGTTAAACTGCAGGTAGTGAGCGAGCAGGAGACAGTTTGTGGGCGTGAAACACAGCACAAATATCACCAGCACCGTCAGAGCCATCACCACTGCTCTGGTTCTTCTGCGCAAGCGTCCTACGACCCCGCGCGGGACCCGGCTCAGGGACCAGATCACCCGAGCGTAGGACACCACCGTGACGAGCAGAGGCAGGAAGAAGAGGGTGCAGCACAGGGTGATGAAGTAGAGCTTGTAGTGCCACATCAGCTTATGCGCAGGCTGGACGTCGTGGCAGGTGATGATGTTCAACTGGCTGAGGCGGACAGTCTGGTCGGAAAGGACGAGGGGCAGGGTGCCGACGAAGGATAGTATCCACATGGCGGCGCAAGCTATGATTGAGTTGCGTGGCCTCCTCCAGGACAGGGAGTCGATAGGGTAGACTACAGCCAGAAGACGGTCCACGCTGATGCAAGCTATGAGCAGAACAGAGCAATACATGTTCCAGTAAAAGGCTGCGGTGACCACACGGCACATGAGCGGCCCGAATATCCAGTTGTTGCCGCCGAAGTGGTAGGTGATCTTGAAGGGGAGCAGCACGGCGAAGAGCAGGTCGGCACAGGCCAGGTTCAACATGTAGATCGCCGCCGTCTTCTTGGGCCGGATCTTCAGAGAGAACGCCACCACCGCGCAGATGTTGATGGGCACGCTGATGAGGAAGACCAGTGTGTAGAAGGACGGTATGAGGACGGTGGAGAGAGGGCCTGTGAGGAACTGCAGCGCCTCTTCTGAGACCTCCATCCTTGAGGTGTTGGTTTTGTTAGCCACCCGGGCGTCTGTAGAGTTATTAAATCTGGTCACCACATTATCTTGATCAATATAATCCAATGGTATTGGTTCAGCTGTGAATGACCTCTCATAAAGGCCAAAAGTCCGCAATCTTACGGTGTCTGGAGAGAGAGAGAGAGAGAGAGAGAGAAAGAGTCAGGGCATCCAAGATATTACAGTGAGAGGTGAAAGGTATTTTTTATTCATATCATGATTTATATTATAGAACAGAAATGATTGAGTGAGTATCTATCAACAGAAAAGTAATAGGCAACTGTTTTGATTTTGAATCAACTAACTGATTGTATAAAGGTAGATTTCCATGTGTAGTGTGATTATAGATCAGCTCTAGCTTCTATATTAATACTGTGAAAGTATCAAAGCCTCAGTCCACAGAGAAATGCACACAGCCTGTATTCAGAAACTGAGCCTTAAAACCAGCTGTCAGGACTTCTGGAACTTTGTGATGTCACAACAAAACATTCACAGCTCTCAGCCATGCTCCAAGCCCCGCCCCCCTGGACTGAGTGTTTTACCTGAAATCTGCTATATTTTTTTATTAGATCGCTCAGAAAACAGTCAGCCAATCAGAAGAGAGGCTCAGAGCCTGAGAGAGGAGAAGTGAAACTACACTGAGATGGTTTTTGGTACTTTGGGACCACAAATAGACTTCCTCAGATAAAAACCTCAAATCAAACCTCAAACAGGAAAAGTGGAAAATATAACTTACTGGTTCCAGACTCTCAAACAGTAATATTTACAGTTTACTTTTCTCTCTAGAAAAGTAAACTGTAAATATTTAATCTGAAGAGAAATCAAGAAACTTGAACACCACAACTTTGACCATGAAAAATCATGATAGGCAGGTTTTTTACCATTTCATGGTTATGGATCAAACGATTAATTATTGCTTGGGCCATAAATCAGTTAGCCAAGTGTTATTTAAAAAAAATGATTGACTTTTTGAAAAATCAATTAATTGGTTTCATTGATTTTTTAAAGCAAAAATTGACAAAACAAAACAAAAAGACAAATGTGGATTTTTTTTTTCTTAAAATTCAAAGACTAAAGGATTGATTGAAATGAAAAAGATTAAAGATCAAAAGATGAAAAATAATCATTTTATAGCCTAAGTGTTAGGATCATCAGAAGGCTTGTTTTAAGTTTACAATGATTTAAAGCAAAAAAACAAAACAAAAAACAACAACTAATCATCACGTTGACAAGCTGGAAACATAAGCACTTGGGTTATTACCAAAACAGCTGCTTTATCTTCTTCTATCATATCAATATAGTAAATTATATCATACCTGTATTTCATACCAAAACTAATAAATGCACAATGTTACAGATTTGTTGTCAGATACCTGTTAAAAAAAGGCTTTTTAACAGTGTTGTTTGAATGAAGCGTTTGTTATTTTAATATTAGAGAATAACTTAAGTCTTCTTACCGTTTCTGACCGCTGAAGCAGCACGTGCGCAGACCGCAACCACCAGCAAGGTTCGTAAAAACTTTGGAAACATTTCGCTGGTGAAAAGTGATAAAAAAAAAAAAAGGAGTAAAAACGGTGAAACAGTCTCAAACAGCGTCGGACTCTCCGTGTGTCGAGCTCCTCTTCAAACCTCTCTCTGCTGTTGATCATTCGTCGGCCAAAGTTTGATTGATTTCCGCCCACAGTCCAGTGAGTCCGAAACACAAACAGCCAATCAGCAGCGAGATATGCACGCGGACAGACATTCCTGTCGTATGATGTCACCTTTCCCGTCTCACAGCAGCAGCAGCAGCCGGATCCAGTTTAACAGTTAATGTGTCACTGAATCAACCTCAACTAAACTGGGTTCATCATGGAGGGACAGCAGAATAAATAAAATAAATAAAAAGAACAGTGATGTTTTGTTTTTGTACTTTTTAAACAAATGTGGTTTCACAAGTAAGTGGAAGTCCATTCCTGCCAGTAAAATAAAATTGAGATAAAAACGCCTTGATTTATAAAAAAATACGAGATAAAAAAGTTTAAAATTCATAATTTTGACTTTTTTATCTCATAATTATGATTATTTTATTTTGAATGTAATGTGGTCCCTGTGCTTTCTCTTTGTTAGAAGATACAGACATAAAGTGTGGCGTCTAGGCCGGAGTATGAGGAACAGAGATAAACTTATAGTGAAGACAACAAAAGTACAGATTAATTCATTATATGTCTGACCTTGGGAATATATCTCTTATTTGGAAGTTATATAAAAGTGGTGTGAGGCACAACAACATACTTTTCATAAATACTAACTGCAGTGTTGTTTCTGAATCTGAGAAGACTGAGTTGTGTGAACATTTTTGTACTATATATATATATATATATATATTTTTTTTTTTTTTAACTTTAGGATGAAAACTTTTCACTATCAGTTTTTGGGGGACACAGTGTACAGTGCAGTTTGTGTTACATAAACACACCATTACTCTGTTTCTGACATGAAGCAATATCCCTAGAGAAGCTAAAGTACTTCCTCTATTTGTAGCAGTCAAATACAAAAACCACATCAGATGGACAGCGATGGGCCGAAACCATTAAAATGACCTGTCTCAGAGCAGATTAGAAGTCCTGTTTATAGTCTTTATTTACTTGCTTATATAAACTAGCCGGTCAGACTCTAATGGCCTCTTTTTCCAGCAGATCACATGGTATTTATTTTCTGTTTTGCCTGGCAGAGATCAGGATCACTCACACACAAGCTGAAGCCATGGGAGAGTTTGCCTTCATGTGTCTGTGTCTGGGAAATTTGTACTCACGCAAAATAACAAAATAACAAAATAACAAAATAACATTGGGGCACAGAAAGTATTTTTCTTAGAAATAAAGAGAAATGTGCTGGTTAGTTTCTCTTAATGAGATTAATGAGAGTTACTGACATCGAGGGAAGGAGATAATGGGACCAGGATAAGGTGGGAGCTGTCTGACTCATTCATCCTGAGCTTTACATCCACTGGGACTGAATATCTGAACTCACAGACTAAACACACTTCCTCACAAAAATATTTTCAGAATCGCCTGTTTCTTACTTCTTATCAAATCAATTTGAGCCTATGAGGCCCTTTGCTGCTTCCTTAAAGTAATATTTTGTTATTTTTTGTGGCTATCGTTAATCACTTTTGTTGATAGACGAGGAGATTAATGCCACTCTCTCCACTCAATCATGAAGCCGGCGGCAGGAGATGATGAGTTTACCTTAGCATGAAGAGCAGAATCAGGGGAAGCAGCTCGCCTGGCTCTGTCCAAAGGAAACAAAATCCAGCTATCAACACCTCTGAAGCTCACACATTAACACATCATATTCTTCCTGGAGTCAGCTGTCACTACGAGGTTGCCTGACAATCAGGGGAAACTCAAGGCCGAGGTTAATGTTACTGTTTGTCTGTATCTTGTTAGACTCTGAATACAGACTTACCAGTGAGGAGCGTGAGTTGTGTTTACTGCTGCTGCTGTTGCTGCTGCAGAGAGATACATGGTCTTTATCTAGCTCTGCTGATGCTAACGTCACTGGCTGCTCCGTGTGAGAGGCAAAAACTAAGGCTACGGTTACCTAGCAACAAGTCCTCCAACCTGAACAACCAGTCAGGTTGTTTTTTGTCAGTCTTCTGATACGACCCCATAGGAGTGTCTCCTGAAGTCGCATCCCTACAGGGCGCACCAGACCTCGGTTGTCGGGGTAACAACAATGAACACACAGATTGTACCAACAGTAGCCTACCTACCTCTGTCGCCATGGTTACAATAAGAATGGTCATGGCTTGGTTAGGTTTAGACACTAAAACTACTTGGTTAGGTTTAGGAAAAGATCGTGATTTAGGTTGAAATAAGCACTTCCTCAACATTACACGGTCTTTGTTGTCGTGGTTACAATATAAACAGCTAGTTTCCCATGGGCATCGAACACTACTCTCCTCTGTCATGTTGCTGTGTTTTGTTGACCCATTCATCCATCCCATTTGTCTCTCTTAATACTACGTCACCGCACTTTTCCCTTTGCTCCGGTCATAATTACAACGGCCACTAGATGTCGCCTAGCAACAAAACGTAACTATGGGTCATAATAAGCTGCTGCACAAACAAACAAACAAATCCATCCCATTGCCTCCCCACAGGAGTGCCCCAAGGATCAGTACTGGGTCCCCTTATTATTATTCTGCTCAAATGGCTTCTCTTCTCACTTGCTATGCAGCTAACACCCAAAAATGATCCACCATGTTCACCAGTTACTTGCTAACTTCACCTGTCAGGGGACAGGTGATAGGTAATACCACAAAACAATGACATGAGAGATGCTATAAAACTTCACTGAGCTTCACTGAGCTGAGGGAAACTCCAGAGTCATAATTATTTTGTAGTTCATCACCATTATACAAGTGGTCATGTGACACTGTGTTAATACAACAATGTGCCGCTGGACATGGCGTCCACTGCTGAGGTCATGTTGCTCCTGGAGCCTCTTGGGCCTGGGCGTTCCTGAACTAACATAAGCTCATTCCTGCTCATAAAAGGAGGCAGGATACAGACTGTGGGAGATTACATCCACGGTGAAGTTTCTGGCACAGCTCCAGGCCTCTGTTTCGAAAGTTAAATTCCTGTTGTTTTTTTTCTGTGTGCACTTTAGCACATTTTATCATTCTCTGGGCATCATCCGATCAGGACCGGCCTTGGGAGAAGAAAAAGAACAACAACACAGAGGTGAACTACGATACTATCACAGAGGAATTTATGCTCCTGAGTTAGAAAAGTATGGACAGCGTCTCTGTTTGGCAACAAAACGTTGAGGGTCAGACACAGAGAGACGAGCCTCCCACACACAGTATATCAGATTTTCACCATCTGGTATGATTCACATGTAAAACTGTGAAAACCAGCAGTTAGATATAGGCTGCATCAGGGTGTGTATACATCACTGAAAGAGGAACTTCATGTTTTGGTCCATCAGACAGAGGAAACTTATGAAAATAACTTAACAAAATAAACTGTGTAAACTTAGACATGAAGCAAACTGTACAGGAAGTGCTGACATGCTGAAAAGGCGACTGACGACTTGCAGCCTTAATGGCAGAGTCGTAATTTTAACACTATTTCCTCAACAGTATTTAGCACGGACCAAATTTCCCTTCTGATAAGAGTGTTGTTAATGTAATGTAATGTCCGTTGCTGAATTGTCTCCCTCAAATATCCTCAGCAAACAATCTTGTCCTGGTTGTCATGTCACGTCCTGCACCTTATGTTTTCTGTTTTCTTCAAGTTTATTTTTCACTTCCTGTTTTATTTTGGTTTGTCTAACCTTTCCCTCTCATTCTAGATTTACACTTCTTGCCACTGTGTTTTTCCCGCTCCTGTGATTGTCGACCCCGCCCCCTAACGTGTTGCACCTGTGGCCACTTGTCTCCGCCCTCCCTCCTCATGTATTTATTCTGTGTGCTCCCTGTCTCCTGTGCCAGTTCGTCTTCGTTCCCATAAAGTCAGAGTTTGCGTGCTCTCTGAAGAAAAGGAGGAGGTGGCTACTGTGATTTCAATGTGAGATATGATTCTGATGGGATGATCTGGTGTTGTCACAACCGTTCTCTGCTCATATGTAACATGCAAGCTACCCCTGGTTTAAACTGGACACACACATATCATTTACACATTCACTTGAGTGATAAAACCAAAGCCTCTTGTGTAAGATCTCCGTCACTGGGAGAAGCCAGAGTGTTAGCAGAGCTGAGAGGTCAAGCTTCTTATGTACTGAAGGGCCAATGGTGGCATTCACTCTGTGTTTTAGAGCAGAGCTAATAAAAAAAGTCTTTTCATATCTTGTATTGAGCGAAGTACAACATCAAGTCCAAGTCTTCTTCCAACTTCCTAAACAAGTCATCATCACTCTCAAATAAACTTCATAACAAAGCAGAATAGATGCCACTTAGTGTGTTGCTCCTGTCACACCATGACAAACGAATCATTTTTAATCTTTGAGCCAAATCTAAATATTATGTGGCCGGAGAAACGACTGCAGTGTCCTTGTGCCTGCGGGATGTGCACACTGCCACTGTGTGACACCTTCACTATATTACCTTTATAAGGTAATGATATGGATAGTGGAATTATTTAAGCGTCTCATTGGGCGACTCTTTGTCTCTTCGTGCTTACATTTAAAATGTCAAAACAGTAACATCGCTACGTAAATTATTTATATGAATCTCTTCATTATATAATATTGGATTGTTTGGATTGTGTGAACCTGGAAAACGTCCAGTAACTGTGGCTGCTGTCACCACTCCTTCCTCTCTGTTCGGTCTAATTTGAGTTGTCCTTTGTTCTCTTCAGGTTCATTTCCTTTCAGGAAGTGACTTGGTAAAGTGATGGTGATGATCAGACATAGGAAGTTCATCAGTCATCGGGGCTGTTGGGTTGGCAGCGTTTGAAAGCTGGTTGTCTCACTGTGTTTGGCTTTTTATTTCTTCTTTTTTTTACCTCAACATGTGTGACTTCTTTTCCTAAACCTTGAACCAAGTCATGACGCCATGAAGTGAAGGTGGTGGAGTAAAAAGCAGATTATATCTCTGTAAAATATTGCAGTAGAAGTATAAAAAAAACCCCATCTCTCTGCAAGTAAAGTGGTTGAGTACCGAGAACACAGCCAGTCATACTCACTGCAGACAGATACTTATCATTCAGACTGCTCAGGTCCCACGCACACTCAGTCATATCAACATATGGAAAGCAGCTGGTCTGGACGGGTTTCTCAGAGACGCTGCTGCTGAGTGTTCCCAAAAATGTTCAATCTGTCCCTGGCACAGTGAATTGTTCCCACGTCTAAAATCTTCCAACATGATTCCAGTCCTGAAGCAGACAGTCATAACCCGTCTCCATGACTACAGTCCAGATGCTTTAACACCAGTAATCATGACTGGTCCTGAGTATAATCACAGAGCCTGATCAACTTCACACTGCACCTATTTGTACATGTACAGAAAAGGCCTACATTGCATTTGTATATGTTATTGTATATAGTATTTCTAATTATCTTATTTATTTTAGATTCTGTTTTTCTATTCTTTTTTTATTTCTCCTCTACTCTCTTGACTGCACAGTGACCCACAACATGAACACAAACATTAAATCTGCAGACGACTCGACAGTGGTGAGGCTGATCCGATCACCCACGTGTCTGAGGATCTCTCGTGGTTAACCAGCAGAAACGCTCTGGTTAAAACTACACAGCAGCCACTTTATTTCTAAGATCAGCGTCCCACAACGGCTGCTGGTGTCCCGGTGTGGGGAGGCTCTGCAGAAAATCACCAGCACATCTGCCTGCCCTCGGAGACCATAGCTCTCGTGCTGCATCTTATAAGACTCATCTCATCCGCCCATGACTTCTTTACCCTTCTGCCCTCAGATGAATGAAGTTTCTACCCCAAGGCCACAACCACAATAAACTGTGCACTGAAAAACCGCCTGGCATAGACAAGACAATACTTATCCTCTGCAATAACAATTATGTGCAATACTTCTCTTGTGCAATAGCCCCCCCCCCCCCCCCCCC
>NW_019525233.1:361690-375906 GCF_002814215.2 Seriola lalandi dorsalis | reverse complement strand
CCCCGTGCAACATCCTCCTACTTTTTTTACATGGTTTTTGTGGGGGAGTTGTTTTTTTGGCTTATAGTTATAAAAAAAATCGTTCTTATTCCGTTTTTTTAACTTATTCTTGTATTTATATTTATGCTTCGTATTTTTAAGGTGCATTTCGTCGGACAAACCAGGTACAATGACAATAATGACATTTTTCCGTTGTAGATAAGATCACATTGACGAATTCTCATTTTTAAACCATTCTTTTTTTTGTGAAGTCACTGTAAAAGTCATGTCATTCGTTCTGCTTTATGATTCATTTCCTGTCATGACATGAATCATTAAACTATTTTATTAAACCAGAACTGTTGAAGTCTGAAGGTAAAAACCAAATAAAGCTGATTTCAGTGGAAACCTTTGTCAGAGAGGGAGAAGAAATGTTTTTATTTATTATCCTGAGTTTTTTGTTGTTTTTCCCACAGCTCACACTTCCTGTCAGTCCTGTCCAAAGACACAGTTTGCACTCAAACTTCAAAGAAGCACAAAACCACAGTGACACAGCCCAGTGATGACGAGCTGTTTCTGCTACTTATGGTCACTCTTCCTTCCACTTTCTCATCCTTTATCTTTCATTTCGCCGTACAGGAAAATGACTGCTCCTCAAGTTCAAACAAATGGGAAAATTTCTACAGAGTGGACAAATTATATCCATTGATCTTAATATATGCTATATATTTGGTATTATACCAAAAATGTCACAAACTTTTCATTTGATTGAGCAGGAAAGTGATTACTTGTCATACGAACATAAAAACATTTAGTGAGTATTTTTCCAATATATTGACTTTATAAATCTAAGCTCACAAATGAACTTAGTTTTTATGGCATTTTAACAGTTATACACAATAATATTCTGTCACTGATGGACTGTTGTTTACAGTGTACCAGCAATGACCCACATTAAATGCATGAATCTACATTCATGAAATGTACAATAAGTGAAAAACAATCCTATAATAAAGATGAATATCGCCCTCTGGTGGGAAAAGCTGGTTTTCTTTCTAACATTTTCTATTACTTTCCCAGTTTCAACATAAAGTGCTTTTCACAAACCAGTAAAAAGCACATTTATAGTTTTAATAGTTTCTAATTAACCTGTTTTTTTTTCAGGTTTCTGTTTTAGAGACATAAGAAACAGAAAGGGGAATTCTGGGATATGACGACTACAGGAAACTGATGTTATCTGCAGACGTTGAGGTCTTTGTGAGGGTTGAGCAGAGGGGAAGGATGTGCATCGTGCTTCCTATGTAAAAGACCTTACATAGTCATTTCTGTGTATTTCACAGTGAATTGGTTTCATGTTTGTTTTTGTGCCTGTTCATGAATCAGTCTAGTAAATATTCTAAATATGTATTGGAAAAATTATATTGGTAACAATGAATTTGTGTTAACTCTCTTTGACCTTTTCTGTATCTTACAGTAAAGATAAGGTGTCAGACTTTCTGCTGCCTGAAAACAACATGTTTATTTGTTGTCTGTGACCTCGAAATAGATGCTGCGATCTGTGACGTCACAGGCAGGAAATAGATAGCGCACATCTGGATCTTCATCTATGTGAATCGGAGGTCAGCACAGATGGTGGTTTCTTGACTAAGACGAAAACAAGACGCAGGTCACATCTGTGATCAGCTGGATGTTAGATAAATAAATAAATAATAGAAATATCCAGAGGCAGGAAGAGGCAAGTACAAATATTGAAATAGTGTCCTGAAGACAACATTTAGCTTTTATGTCACTTAGTGCGTACGTCTTAACTTTTCTACGAACTTTCTAAAAGGTAAAAGGGTTAAAATAGGACAACCATCTGGTAAAATATCTCCATGTAAAAAAAAAAAATTACTTAGAATATTAAAATAGATAGAGGAAGTGAAGAGAAAAGAAACTGCTTGTGTTGAGACAAGCTTATCACTTGACACAGACATTTCCTCGCTCACCCAGTGGCCCCTTTCCGTTTATTACCTCGTCCCACGTCCCTCTGGGGATCACAGAGCTGGGACACAGATTCCTGATGGGCCTTGTAGTAAATACTGTGTGTGAGGCTGAATCATGAGAATATGGACATTTCAGGGGGCGAATATTTCAGTCTGCTGAAAGGAGGAATTTAAGAAGAAAAGTAGAAAAAAAAAAAGGTATAGTGTGAATAGTTTATGGCAGACATACATGAACAAAAAGAACGTGGTTCAGCGCTGTCACCTTTGTATCTCATAAAAACAGAGACCCAAGTGTGGGGGCGTTTACTTCCCTGGTGCATGTTAAAACAAGAACCAAAGGAAACCCACATTTCTGTTCACCCTGCTGAAGATATCAGTTGTCTGTTTTTTCCACACTCACCCGGCTGCATGAGGGGGGAGGTGTTTGTGACTGAAATACTCCCACAGAGCGGCTGCAGACGGAGGTGACGCTGAGCAGCGCTGAGATGTGGAGCTGAGAAACACCGGAGAGGAGCCGAGCTCAGAGCCGTTCAACCGACAGAAAAGATGGGGAAACTAAATCTCTTTTTTCTCCTTTTGGTTCTCGGTGTAAGTGGCGCACTTCAGGAGGAAGGTAAGAGATGCTCATTAAAGTTTAGTTTGAGATGTGATTATATTTCTTTAATAATATTTTCATATCATCTATGTATCATATCAGATCTTCTGTGTTTGGGTTGATTTGTTCACTGATGTCTTCATCACTTACCTTAAAGGCGAGCTATGACTTGTAGAGTAGTTTCACACTCACTCACTGTAACACCAACTTTCACATCATGGCTTGTGTAATATCATTATGATTCAAAATGGTTCTTTATCAGGATTAGAGCCGAAACAATTCAATTCATTGATTAAACAAACCATTAAAATTAGCAGAAAAAACTGTTTTGACAAGTTATTAATTATTTCCCTTTTTTGAATTCAGTATTAAATTAAATCTTTGGGTTTTGGATTCTTGCTCAGACAAAACACGTCTTTTGAAGGTGTTTCCTTGTTCTTCGGGGCGTGTTATTTCACTTATTCTGACATTAACTGAAGGATTCATCTCAGTTTAATCTGTTAGTTTGTGCCCTAATCTTCGTCTGATGTCTCGATTTTCAGGATATTGTTTATTGATGATGACAGTTGAATTTTGTTTTGATGAAATGTGTTTAAATACAATGAATATCATAACTATCATGAACTTTTGTGTTTTCATTGCAGATAATAACAGGAAAAGACCTGCGGATGTCTTTCCTGTGCCCAGAGTATTTAAAGGGGATCCAGTCTATCCGACATTCTCCTCGAATGGGACTCAAGCTCCCAATTCATCTCATTACCGTCCAGAACTGCGGTTACTAAGCAACGGCACAGCAGAGTACCTCGACGGCCCTCTCAGCACCCGGGTCATCCCCATTATTTATATTTTGGTGGTTACTGTCGGGGTCCCGGCCAACCTTGCCATCTTGTGCTCGCTGGCCTCTAAAATTAGGAAAGTGTCCTCTGCCATCCTGTACTGCAGCCTGGCTGTCTCCGACCTCTTCCTCCTCTTCTCCCTCTTCTTCAAGGCTCACTACCATCTCCATGGAAACCACTGGGTTCTCGGAGAGGCTGCCTGTCGAGTGGTCACGGCCTGTTTCTATGGCAACCTCTACTGCTCGGCCCAGACGCTGGCCTGCATCAGCATCAAGCGCTACCTGGCTGTAGTGCACCCGTTCATGTACAAAACGCTCCCCAAGAGGATGTGCACCGCCTGGGTGACTCTGGCCCTGTGGTTGGTGTTCGGAGCCGCCATCGTCCCCGAGCTCCTCATCCAGCAGAGCTATAGGCTCCAGGGGCAGGAGCGCATCACCTGCCATGACGTACTGCCTCTGGACCATGACTCCCATATGTTCCTGCTCTACTACAACCTGATCCTGACCCTCTTCGGCCTCCTGGTGCCGCTGGTGGTCACTGTTGTGTGCTACGCCCGAATCATCTGCGAGCTCAACCAATCCCACCTCGACTGGGCGATGTACATCAAGGCGAGCTCGCTGGTGTTCGTGATCTTCCTGGTGTGTTTTCTCCCCGCCGGGATCCTACACTTCCTCCATTACGTGCAGCTGTTCGTGGACGGAACAGAGAGTTTGTACATGTACTTTAAGGTGGCGGTGTGTTTGTGCTGCCTCCACTCCTGCCTGGACCCTTTCCTCTTTCTCCTCATGTCCAAGTCTGCAGGCTCCAGGAAATACCTGAGGGGCTTTAAGGGCATATCCCTCAGCTTATCCGTCTAAGAGAGACCCGCTGTACATGTTACCAAGACCTGGCTTTGATTTATATTTTGTAGCTGATGAGGAAGGCAGATGTTCTCTGTGGCTGGAATCCAAAGAGAAAGAAAAAGGATCTGTGTTGTATTTATACTGTAGTAAACAAGCAATGTTTTTCCTGTAAATAGAATTATTGTTTTTAATACAGAAAATATAGTTTTTTCATGTGTGAGTCTGTCTGTGACAGAGATAGAAGCGAGAATTATAAATACGTGTATATATGAAAGATATGATGTATTAATTTTAAAGTAACAGACATGAGAGTTCATGGTTTAAAGGAGCTATTTGAAGTTTTGCTATTGCTGCATAGCCAACATTAGCATTAGCAGCAGTTTACTTACCAGGGGTGTTTATGCTTGAAATCTATAGCTGGCCAAAAGCCATGTGAAACAGTCAGAAAATGAGCAGCATAGCAGATGTGTTTGTTTATTCCTGTAATCATGTATGGAGCCATGATGTCTGTCATTAAAATGTAAACTTGATTTTGTATCTTTGTATTATTTATTAAGATGTTTTATATTGTTTTAGATATCGCTGAAGCCAAATTCATTTGAATCCCTGTTCCTACTGCCAAGCTATATGTACATTTTCTACAACGTAGAGCTTCACTATATAGAATAGCTGTAGATCTAATCTTTGTTTATCTTACGGTTTGAACAACTCAGGAAGATAATTACCCGCCCCCCCCAATTACGCCTTCCTCATAGTTAGCATTTCCTGCACAGCATGTGACAGGTCTGTGGCTGACATAACATCCCCACCCCCACTCACTGTATTACTGTACTATATTAGGTACATGCAACAAAGGAATCCGGTAGTTCCTCCCTCTGCTCTCACACAGCCTCAGCTCATCATGCCATTAATTCCACGAGATGTGGTAAGCTTTACTTTGTAATTCTGCCCACAGTCAGCAACAACACTCAGAGAGGCTGTGGGAGTCAGACCATGATTGACTGGTATTAAGGGCCCAATGTGTGTCAAGAAAAAAAGTCCCCACACCATTAAACCACCACCACCGACCTCGACTGTTGACGCAAAGTAGGTCGGGTCCATTTCTGAGTATTGTATTATAGTATTAGATGAATTCTCATGAACTTTCGCTCCGACATTCATGGTCCCTAGATGAGGAACCCTACTGACTTTAGCGATGCCCTGACATTTTCTCTTGCACCACCATGAGGGTCGACATTTGTAGTTTTGAGTGAAATGTCTCAACAGCTACTGGATGGATTGTCATTAAGTTTTGCACAGACATTCATGTTCCCCTCAGGATGAATTGTGATAACTTTGGTGATCCCCTCACTTCTCACCTGACGGCATCATCAAGTCAAAACGTTTAGCATTCAGCACAGCCTCACAGAGCTGAGAATGTGTCTGCAGACTCTTAGTTAACTGAGAAAAGAATCTGTTACCCTGAGGTGCTGTGATTACTCAATCTTTTCATGGGTTGGGGCCTGGGAAAAACACTTTTCTCAGAACTAGTTGTGTCAAGATTGGGTTTGGTCTGAAACCAAAAGCACATGTTGGCCAACAGTAGATTCCAACAGTTCAGGGCGGTTGCTTTGAATGCTTGAGCTGTCTAACTCCATACTACTTAATATTTATGACAACAGAGGCTCCAAGTATCTCAGAGACCCTTTGTAGGTTTTGGGTAATTAATGCCACCAGACTGGAGCCGGTCTGGCTGAGTTGTACTTGCAAAGATTTAAAAGGAGCTATTTGTAAGTTTTGCTATTGCTACATAGCTAACATTAGCATCAACAGCTGTTTACTTACCAGTCTTGCCCTGAGCTTCAGCCATTCTTGCTTTTACAAGACAAGAGGTTGTAATACATCCCCTGAGCAGCGCTGCTTCTTCAGGGCAGCCTAGATGCTACAGTGAGTCGGTATCGGAAAGTGACAAGGCGAGCCGCCCGGACTGGGGCTAGCTGGTTAGCATGCTAACTTCAGGATGAGAAAAGAAGTGATAGAAATAGGAGCAAAACAAATGGGTTGCTTTCCACCTCTGGATACAGCTCTCAGTGAGTAAAGGAATGAAGTTTGATGCTGAACTCATGTTTCTTCTAGACTGGTAAGTAAACAGCTGTTGCTAATGTTAGCCATGTAGCAATAGCAGAACTTGCATATAGCTCCTGCATGTACCTACCTACCTCCAATGTTGGTTCTCTTGGTGTGATCTGATGACAATATAGATTATCTATTGTGCTGGTTTATTAGTCACTTGGCTGCTCACAGCACGCTGTCCACACCGACACGTCACCTGCTGATCTGTGGGCGATCCTGTGAAAAATAAAGCCCACAGTAGTTTTGTCGTTCTTGTTATTCTCTTTATAACTCAAGTTCCTTTAGACCTTCTAGGTTTAAGCTCTTGTGGTACTGTATATATTTTGTATGCATAGGAAAATACATAAGCAATGCATGCCAGTCATGTTTCTATGACAGGTTCATTTTTTAATTGAATATAAATCTATATAAAAGTTTACTCATTGGATGTTATGTAGTTTGCTGTATCACATGACGATGAAGCGATAATACGAATCTTAATTTCTTTATTTTGTTGGTAAAATTACATATTGTCCTACTTTTTACTTTCTTCAGATGATTGTTTCTGACCAACTTTACTGCTAAAACAAAAGATTAGTTTCAGAATACGTAGCTTTTGAAGGAAGAAACAAGTTTTCCTCTTAAAAATTAACATCCGAATTCATAAACAATAAATCGCCGTTGTTCTTTTGATGTTTTTCATTTTACATCAATGTTTGTAAGTTCATTTTATGTTTTTTCAGGTGATGCACTCTGTGCTACATTTCTTGTATGAAAGGTGCTATACAAATAAAGTTTATTATTATTATCGTTATTATTATCATTAATACACTGAGGGGTTTTAATACTGCTGCCGTACTTGGTATAATACGGCTAGTAACTTGTAGTGGCTAAGTTATCTTATGCGAGTGAACATTATTCACCATTATCCTGTAACTGATCTATTGTTTTGTTTTCATTCGGCCCCTCTGAATGAACATCTAATTCCCCCACGTCCCCCTGTGGTTTAACAAGGATTGTGACCAGCGCTGATATCACACGATTGAATCTTAATGACTTTTCCTCCCACACAGCTTCAAACAAACACCAACACCCACCAGGAAGCCATCATAAATTTATCAAGATGTTATAATAAGGCTCCATAACAGACAACCTGATCGGGTGAAAGCTGTATAAATGGCGCCATCTGCTGGTGTAAGTTGTTGCAGCCACATCTGGTTACACTGAACACACTGAACAAAAGCCTGACAGCTTTTCAAATGAAATTCTTTATTCAATATGTAGACACCAGAGGAATCCACCTTAACACTGCATTCACTTGAGCCTTTTCTTATCAAAATAAATCATATCAAGGACAGGTAATTGCTTTTACACACACCTCCACATATCGTTCGATAGCAGAGGTTTTCAAATCTGAGAGTCACAATGTTGCTGGTTCAGTGACTTTACGATAAAGATTAAATCAAACAGGAAACCTCCCATAAAAGCAGATTTGACCACCCCTGCTACACAACACCTTGTAGAACAGACAGTCATCTCAACCACTGGCATGCCCTTTCACAATGACCTAGAAGTCAACTCGGTATAATGAACACCTGTCCACGACAAATCTGACAACACACGAGAATGATACATTCACCTTTGACCCGGGGGACTCGCACGTCTGCTTCCTCCCGCAGAGGAGCGGCGAAGACACCGAAACAAACAAACAAACAAAAAAAAAAGCACACACACAACAGAGGAACTTCAGTAACAAACATGCAGGATTTCTTTTTTTTTGAAACAGTGAGTTTGTTCAGCACAGGTGGTGGTGGCGTTGGGAGGAAGGGGGCGGTACAGACAAGCTGACAGACAAAGCATCGGACATATTCATCAGGAAACCCGAGTAATATCTTCAAAGAGTTGCATTTCAGTCAGAAAAATGAAGCCTTCAAAGGAAATCGCTAAATGTAGGAGAACTCATTTGTTTTTCCAGAGAAGAAGAAATACGATAGAAGCAACAGAACGCCACGTATGTTGACGCTAATTATCATTGGGAAAAGAAAATGAGTGAAACAGTACTGCACTTTTGTGTTAATTGACTTTTTGTTGTACGACTGAACAAACCCAGAGAGAGAAAACATGTCACAGGATTTTACTTTACAAATTACCTAATGCATTTTAACATCGATGCATTGACATTGTAGCAGCAAGTACCATTCATAAGAGGTTTTAAAGGGTCTGTTCACCCAAATAAAAAAAACACATTTTTCTTATTTAGTAATTATCTAGCCATGCAGATAGTTTTAGTTAAATTTGCCCAAAAGTCCCTCTGTAAGGTCTCTGCCTGTGTCTCAGTACAATGGAGATGAATGAAGTTTTGTGTTTGGCGCTCACAGCACTGAAAAATGTAATGTAATAAAAACATAATTGAGGGTGTGGCCGCTTTGAGTGACAGGTGGGTGAGCATATGCTTGCCACAAACCAGCATGCACCGAAGTCTTGGCTCCTCACACGGCCCCTCCTCCCTTTTTTGGATTAGCCAGGAGGTAGAAGGCGGAGTCAGGCACTGCCAAGATGCCGATGGCGCAGCAGCTCCAAAACCGCTCTTCAGAAACCTGCGGGTGACGTCACAGAAGCTCCGTCCGTCTTTATTTACAGTCTATGGTTGTGATTAGCGTACGTTACCATGGTAACACAAAAAAGAAAGATTATGAATACGGTAAACATTAGACCTGCTAAACATCAGCATGTTAGCATGGTCATTGTGAGCACGCTAGCATAGTGATGTTAGCATTTAGCATTAAGTTTAGAGCTGTAGAAACTAATTTTTATTCACTTATTCCATTGTTTTAAAAGGCCAAAAACTCAGCGCCAAAACTCCAAAACTACCTGCATGACTGGTAAATATGTCTTTATGAAATTTGGGTGAACTGACCCTTTACGCATGGCTTTTAATTTCGCTTCGTCATGTGGTTCAGATCCTCCAAAGATCCCAGTTTCCTGGTATAGAAAAGAACATTGAAAGAAGAAAAACTTCGGCTTTCTACACATGAGATGCTGACTGTGTTTAAGACACGTATTCCTGGACACACACACACTCAGACACAGACAGACACACACACACACACACACACACACACACACACACACACACACACACACACACACACACACACACACACACACACACACAGCAGTATCAAGAGATGAAGAGACCAAAAAAAGCAGGGCAGAGCAGCAAAGCTTCCAGCGAGGTTTGGAAGGAGAGACGAGCTCAATGGAGAGAGAGGCACGACATTTGAGAAAGGCCTTTGAGTTTTGGAGGGAGCAGCAGCAAGGCAGGAAGAGATAAACAGAGAGGACAGGAGGACAAGACGGGTCGAGAGACACCATGACAGTGAGACAGATAGAGAGGAGGGAGGGGGAGGAAAAAAAGAAAAACACAAGGAGAAGAGCAGATTTTTTTTCTTATAACAGCAGAGGTTTCCTACAGTATAAATTCTTCTTGACAGATCAGATTACGACTGAGAGCAAAGCCCTTCATGGTGAGCTCGGCGCCACGAGACGAACACAACACAGACACGAGAGAGGGAGAGAGGAAGCATTCAGACAAAAGGTTTCCAATCTCAAAAGTCTCTTACTGTAAAAAGCAGAAAATGTAAACTTCTTTTCACTTTAGAAATGTAGCTGCTGAAGTTGCCGGTTTTTGACTAAACTACTTTATCGTTATTGATCTTTTTTCTTTTCTGTTTTTTTTTTCTCTATGGCCTTGTCATTCTTGCAAAGTGCGGCAAAAGGCTTGAACATCATCAAACATCAGTGGGATATTGATCGCAGGTTCAGAAACTGGTGAAGCAATAAATAACAAAGAAAAAAAAAAAAAAAATCACAAATACTCAGCTGCTACAAAATGACTCGTGCTTCTTGTTGAATTATATACAGTTATTCACTTTCTTGCTGAGCGCTGCTGATACCGCTCTCATGAAGTTAGAGCCAGCAGCCGGTTAGCTTAGCTTAGCATAAAGACTGAAAGCAGAGGGAAACAGCTAGCCTGGCTCTGTCCAAAGAGAACCAAATCCACTTACCAGCACCTGCAAAGCCAACGTGTAATATGTTGTTTGTTTAATTTGCACAGAAAAAGTGTTAAAAAAAACATGTCATGGTTTTAATCAGCCACATTACCCCCCCCCCACACACGTCTGAGAGAGGCTGAGCAGGGTTTTGAAAAGGGGGATGTTGTTGGAAGTCCAAGCCTTTTGCAGCTTTGACACATGCGTTTGTGGGTTGCATGTGTGAAACCGCCCATGGAAGATAATGAGCTGCTGATATACAGAGTTTTTTTAACCACTAATAACTCTAGCTTGTGTCCTGAGAGTAACAAGAACACCCGGGGGCTGTGGTAAACAGATTTACAGATTTTTTTAAACCTTTGATTGTTGTCTTCAAACTCTTTATATCCGCAGCTCTCTGCAAAGTTAAACTGCATTTCATTCTCCTAATTTACCAGGTATTTTACTCAGAAACAACAGAATAACAATCAGTGTCCTGTATTTGAGTTTGTGGACATGCTGACATTATTTGTCAAATAATAAACACAAGAATGATCACAGCTACGCGACGTGTTAGTGATATTCAAATAAACCGTACTGTCGCCCGCGAACGAATTATTCAGTAAAACTGAGTAAATACCTGGTAAACAACATAACTGCTCTGTGTTGAGGTTTACATGAGGACATTGGCACGAGTGTCTGGCAGTCGGAGCCCCACCAGGCCGCCGCCAACCAGCACGGACGATGCCAGCAGGATGGGGATAGCCTTGGTGATGCCAACCAGCGAGCCAAAGATCAGGTTGCCCAGCACGGCTGCCAGCTTACACATGGCGTTACAGAAGCCAAATCCTGTGCCCCTGAAAACAAGGAGACAAGGACGAAGATGTAGAGGAGAGGGTCAGATATGTGCTTTATGTTTGTGTCATTCCATCTCTGGAAAACTTGAAGTAGCAACTGCACTGTATTTTATTCTGAAAAAGTTTCTCATGGAAGAATATAGATTTTATTTTAAGAGTGTCTGAAGAACTTTTAATGGCCGATCCAAATTCAAATCTCCCAACTGGAAAAGAAAGATGGTGGCTTCGTCATGTTTCTAATGATCATCCAGAATTAAATATAAGGCGAGCAACTCATATTCACTGTAGTGGCAGAATCTTACTTCACTGTATACGCATCTATTCCATGCAACTTTTTCAAATAAGTTTGGATTCGTAGCTCGAAGCTAAAATTGAGCTCAAGAGATGTGTGACTTTTACAGAGAGGAAAATTAACACCACTGTTGAAACAAATCAGAGATTTTGAGTCATTATATTTTGAGATTTTAATACTTCTTCTAATAATGACTAAGATTAGATTGTAAACAGGTGAGAACAGTCTGTCAGGAGGGTGAAATGAGAGACGTGAACGACCCTGAAGGAGATTTTATGAGTCACATTACCAGATGTGTTTTGAAGCAGTTGTTTCCTTCAAACAAAGAACAAAGAGCAAGTTCACGGCATCAGTAGTCAACAAAATTTAACCAAGTGACCTTTGTCACCTTTCTTTAGCATACAGCCTCTGATCAGCTCTACTTCTTCGTCTTCTCATGCTGAACTGAGGGCAGACGCCGGACGCCACAGTGACTCAGTATTCTGAGACCAGGCCAGACCGCAGCTAGCTGGTTAGCATGCTAACTTCAGTAGAAGAAAAGTAGCGATAGAAGCAAAACAAGCTGGAGACAGATTTCTTATAGTCAGTTAATTAAACAGCTGTTAATGCTAACGTCGGCTATGTAGCGATAGCAAAAACTTTCCCACACTTACAAACTTATGCAACCTTTACAGTTGCGTGTGCGGCACTCACCTCCTGTCTGTCGGGTACAGCTCAGTGGTGACCACATCCAGGGAGTTCCAGGCGGAGATGCTGAGGCCGTTGTAGAGACACAGCATGAAGATCATCATGGACTCGCTGGTGCCGAACCAGAGGAAGAAGCAGCTGATGCCTGACAGCACCATGGAGCCTCCTGCAGGACACAACGCGACACATCAACACGACAAGCCTCATTTTGCAGGAGAAAAGGAGAGCGGGGACAGTGTGATGTCATACCCAACATGCTAAGACGCCCTATTTTGTCCATGAGGAGAGCAGAGACGATGTTTCCAGGCAGCACGGCCAGCGTTCCCAGGAAGTTGACGAAGTAGACCCAGTAGGCGCTGTAATCATCTTCAAAGGTCATCTGACAGCCTGTCTTGTTGTGGTGGAAGGAGCTGTTGATCACCCTTGAATTCGTGAGCTTGGTGTCATCGACATCTGTAAACGTGAGAGACAAGAGTTCAGTTTTCGCACTGTGTTGAATTAATGCTCGAAGACGACGCTTTTATCAGCTGGAAAACTTCCACAGTAAGATTTTGTTGTGACAAATTCTTCTGACTGCAGGTGATTTTGATCTGGAAGTGTTTATTTGTTTTATTGATGGTTTTAGACTTGGCTGCTGTCGTGTCGTGCTTCTAATAATAAAAAGATGCACACATTCCTGCAGCAGCAGAAAGAAATTTCTATAATAAATAGTTTATTTTATACTCACATGGTGAATATTCCTAATTGAAGTTGTATTTTATAAGTAGTTACTAGTAATATTACTCCGTCTTAGAAACACTAGTTGGTGTCTGGACGTTTAATGAAGCTGATGTAGTGAGTGAATTAATTCAGCCACCTTAAGGAGCCGCCTTAAGTTGCTTTGAGGATGTTTTTAATATAATTTTTAATTGACAGTTTTATTATCTTGGCTGTCAGTGTGCAAAACACATGCACCTCCCTTGGTTTCTGCTCCTTTTCTTTTTCTTACTGAATTACATTTAGAAAAAACTACAAAATTTTGAGCCCAATCAGGTTTGATGAAAAGTCAATTTAGTCTAAAAACAAACTTTTTTTTCGACATGTAATGAAGTCAAAATAAATAATAAAGCGAAGCAGAATTTTATTCATAAGTGTCAAACTGTTGCGGGTTCAATGGGATCTTGCATCTTTACTGTATGTGACTGTATCACACTAATATTCTGTGCAGGTTAAATGTCTGTGGGCTCTTTCCTTAAATAGAAAAGATGTATTAATAAACTTCAGCAGCTGCAGCAGTGTGAAAACATTTCCTGCTCTCACCTCTGCTCCCTCCCCCCTCTCATTCTCTCTCCCCCTCGTTTCTCTTTATGCTCCGCTCTCCAGAGACACATTGCTGGGGGCAAAGAAACTGCATTTCCCATGGGGCATTACCAGCAACCTGACGTGCCCTTACTGTTTCCATGTTCAGCGCTGGAGGGAACTAGTTTTTCCACCCGGCGCTCCCACAAGATCTGATTCAGCTCCGGTTCTCTCAGAACAGTTAAAATGCCTCTCCTGCTTTTTCCTCTTCCTCCCGCTCGTGTTTGGGGTTCAGCCACAAAGTGATCGGACTGCACTTTTATATCATCGCCGGGATTCAGCACAGATGCGTCAGATACAGAAGCCTCGGTTTCAGATGTCTTTACAAAACAAAACAAGCTGCGATGAATTATTCAGCGAGTGAACAGGGGAAGAAGCAGGAAGTTTAAATTCCTTACTGTCTTGAATCTAAAACATCAAATACAAAAAAAACAAACGCTCTGCAGCGAGCCTGTTTCAGTTCCTCAGCTAGCTACAGTCACATGACTTCAGAGAGCCAATCTGTGCAGGGCCAGAGAGGTTAAGCAGTAATTTAGTGACACAAAAAGCAAAGCCATAAATGTTCAAACCCATTCTTTCTTCTCTTGGACATCAGAGCTAAAATGAACTGTCTGAGAGAGACACAGCAGCTGATTGAGACTTATGTGTGAGGCACCTACAGTACATAATAGGATTTTCTGAGG
>NW_019525233.1:350353-361589 GCF_002814215.2 Seriola lalandi dorsalis | reverse complement strand
GAAACCCCTCAGCGCAGGTGGACACTCACCCGTGTTGTAGAAGAAGCAGTCCACAATGGTGCAGTTATTGAAGGAGGATCCCACTGAGGAGACGTCTTCAAAATAACAGTTGATGAAAGACGAGTCGATGAACGTGACCGACTTGAACTTCATAGTGATGAACCTGTGAGGAGGAGGAGGAGGAGGAGGAGGAGGAGGAGGAGGAGAGGACATGGATGTAAGTATCAGGATGAACAGGTTGGGAACATATTTCTGACAGCAGTGATCAGACTCTACCACAGCGGTTCCCAACCTTTTCCATTTCACAGCTCACTCCAAAATCTTGTCGGCCCACACGCGACCTCGTAACCACACGGAGGCCAAACGACACGTTCTGAGAGCACTTTGTATTTTTAATGATAGGACTGAGCTGAAAGCAGGGGAAGCTTTTTCTGTTCTGTTCTGTTCGACAGGTAGAGATCCCTCATCGATTCATTATTGGTATGATCATTACATTTTGTACATTTTACTGCTTGCAAATGATTTGTGCGGCCACAGGTTGGGAACCACTGTTCAGCAGGTACAAGTGAACACGACACATCATCACTTTTTAAATTGATATAGTGAACTTGTTAGCAAACAGTTGCTTGTTTTCATGTTTCTGATTCTGCTGAATCTAACGCTCCCTCTCTCTTAGCTCCGCTCTTGGTCTCTGCCGACTCCTGAGGAAAACATCAGGTATCAACTTCTGTTCTTTAAATGCTCAGCTTCTACTTGTAACAGAGCAGTTTTACAAAGGGATGCTGCTACTTAAGTATAAAGTGTCCTTCAGCATGTCTAACATGACAGGGCCTTGCCAGTCTGTTATTGATCTCTGTATCTGTTGTTTGCTGCTGCACAGTTTCATGATACTGCTCTTTGATTTTTTCCTCTTAATAAACGTCTCCAACGAGGATGGAAAAGAACAAAAACAGCGAATCGATGCATCTCCTCTGTGGCCTTTGTGTAAGTGAGAATCATAACCAGGAGGAGAAGTAAGATTTGTGTGTGTGTGTGTGTGTGTGTGTGGGAGAGAGAGAGAGAGAGAGATACGCCTTTTAATTTCCTGGTGGTGAGAGAGATAAAGGAGGCAGGATGAATATTACCAGCAGAGGTGTGCTGTTTGTGGGAATGACGAATAGTCCCTGCCATCCCACAGCGGGACAAGCAGCAAGCCTTAAACACAACGCCGCGCAGAGCGAGGCTCACGAGGTTTAACAATTTCTTAATCATACTTCTTTTTTGTTTTACCTGTCGTTCATAAAGACAGAGTTTCTTTGGATCTGATTCTCCAGGGTGAAGTTGAAGGTGAAGTCTTCAATGCGTTCGTTGTTGTGGATCTTCACTCTGGAGGCGTACTCGTCGGCCTGAAGGTGCTTGATGACGTCAGGGAACCACACAGACAGCCCGTAGTACCTGGACACAACGACACAGCGCGTCATCAGGCTACGGGTCGCCTCAATCATCTGAGGCTCATTTTAGTATGATGGTTAATACCGATCACCTGTAGCCAATGAAAGCACATGTAAATGCAAGAGAGGAAATGGACAAAACATTTCCTAATAAGGGCGCAGATTAGGTTTCAGAGCAGCCAATCACATCTCCTCTGAGGATAGGAGGTGGTGACCCAATCAGCAGAGGGGTTTCTCCCTCTGGTGGCGTTTGGTGTTAAGAGCTGAACGATATGAAAAACAAATCATATTTCGGCAGATATTGCGATTGCGACACGAGTCTTGATTTCAGTCGGAGTGTCCACTTTTACGTTTCATTTTCACAGAAAAAATATTTTTTAAAAATTGGCGATGGGATTTTTCTTAGCGTGTTCCCTTCAGTCAGTAAGAGTCCGTGTAGCACCGCAACACTTTCAGCTCCTGCAATTTCAACATTGAATTAGTCATATTGTAATTTCGATAATATTTCAATTAATTGTTCAACCCCAGCATCAACACTTTACAGAAAATTCAGTTAATTCCATTGGAAACGCTGTGATTAGTGGTGAAGTCAATCTGCTTGTGCGTCTACAGACAGTTAGGAGGTATTTTGGATAAAAGTGTGTGACAGAGCGGCAGAAGTTGCTAACTGTCCTTTAGCAAGTCAGTTATTTTCCTTCTTCAATAAATCTTTATTGAATGAAATGCTGCACAGTGCTGAACAAAAGGCCAGGGTGAAGTAAATAGAGTAAATAGTGACTTTGTGACTGCGATTCATCTTAATTAAATCTGGTAACATAGCGGCTAAATATGTGTGTGTGTGTGTCTTTAAATGTCTGTACATGTGTGTGTATGTCCATATAAAAATGATAAAGAGGAAATGACAGTGTTGTGGAGTAGATGGTGTCTGAGCGAGGAAGTCAGACAAAAAGAAAATATGAAACCAGAATAGAATAGAATAAATTATTATTTTTTTTGTATTATAACACAACCTACTTTTGTCTCTTTTTAATTTTTAAAAATTTTCCTCAGGGCTGAAAATTTCCAACATGTTCACACTGTAACTCATCGAAGCAGCGGTTCTCTCCTTCTAATCTAACCTGTCAACATTCATCAGGACGATACACGTGCCTCCGAGACGAGAGCTACAACGAAAATCAGTTATTAAGCAGGAAAGTAGTGGTGACTCAGCTAAGTATCACCCGGGGCAGAATACAGCATCATTCAACATGACGGAGGCAAACAATGATAACACAGAGAGGTGCAGGAGTCGAGCTGGAGGTGAGGCCAAAGACTCTGCAGCAAACTTCTTACCCAAAAGACAGAGTGAACCAGACTGCAGCCAGTTTCATAGTGTTGTCCTTTACTGGGTAGTTGAAGCATCTCATAAAAGTCAACCAGATCTATTTATAAAAGGGAAACAATTTTTACATAATTAGAAATCTTTTACAACCGTTAAAAAAAAACGGAGTATAAAACAAACCAGGGCAAAGACAAAGCAGCGGCATACTCCTCTGAGCTCGGCCTTGATCTTGAAGAGGACCTTGAGCACAGGGTTGGCTGACTCATTCTGCATCTCCACCAGCTCGTCCAGCTGTTTGGGGATTTTTATCCGGTTCACCTGCAGGGGGAGACACTGATCTGTCACCTGCTGATGGCACTGCAGCAGCGGGGGGAGGTTGCCAAGTGTAGAGGCCAGTGTGTGTGTGTGTGTGTGTGTGTGTGTGTGTGTGTGTGTGTGTGTGTGTGTGTGTGTGTGTGTGTACTCACAGTGAAGACTCTCTCCGGCTCTCCGCGGGCGCGCATGTTGGTGTCGTGGATGTGTTTGAGCACCATCCAGGCCTCGTCGTGTTTACCCATCTAGGAGAAAAGACAACTTGAACGTATTATGTTAACGTGTGCACATTAGAAATCTCAAGTGGCTGGACTTGATCTGGCTTTTATTCCTGAGGAGTTTCTTAGATTTGGATTCTCTTTATACTCTATATATTTGTGAGAAAATTATAACGTGTGCCCAGGAGTTTTCAAAGTTCGCCCCCCTCCTCATAAATCTCCCTCTGGGGACGTAATTAGAAGTATAATGTCGGCACAACTCCGAGTGAATTCGTTTTTTTTAGCCTTAATTTATTCATGTTTGGCAAAATGGCACCATCAAAAAGTACGCCAAATTAGCCACTAGCACTTCCTGTTTGCAATGTGCCCACGCATGTATCGACAGCTATCACTTCACTTTTACTTTTACAAGGAGGAGGAAGATTCTAAGCGGATTTATGGCCATGGACATTAGAGATGATCGGGAAGTATAAATTACACTGAATCAAAAAACGTGTGTGTCATGTCTAAATGTTCAGATTTGACTGAGTTATGACTCCGAGAAGGACTAAAGATTTTTTGTGGGGTTTTACATCTCTCCCTTCATGCCCCCCCCCCCCCCCCCCCCCAGGGGAGGTTGACAACAGTTTGAAATCTGCGTTTGTTTTTCTTAAAATAAAGCAAATACATTTTCTTATCCATACGTATCATTATAACTCTCTCTCTCTCTCACCTCCAGGTAGAAGCGGGGGCTCTCAGGCATAAAAGTGAGAGCGACCACTGCGGAGACGCACGGCAGCGCACACACCACCACAAACACTCTCCAGCTGTGGAACTGGTAGGCCGAGCCCATGCTGAAACTCCAGCCTGCACAAAGGACGAGGACACACACACGCACACACACATATATATAGTCAGAAATAATGTCGTATGTCGTAAGTTCAATCCTATATAACATGACAAGACATAAAACTTTAATGACACAAAAACTTGATTTATAGCTTCTGTAGTTTTCACTCCATTTCATTTATTTTTCTCTTTCCTTCATGGTTGGAGTCACTGCAGGTTTTTATATTTCACTCTGTTACGCTCACGGACAAACACACCAGCTGTTTCTCTGCCACAAGCTGATGATGTTAAAAAGGTTTTTACCGAGATGTTTGCAGAATATTTGGGACAGCGTATTTAGTTGCTGAGGTGTTGCTACAGCCGGTGAACGCTACACGGCGTGGATACTTTCTCTGCGTTCAGGTAGTTGTCTTTGTTGTCTTTACATGTTTGCAAGCTGTGCCGGGGGTTGCTACGGTGATTGACGTGGCTGCTTGGCATCTTCAAGTGGTTGCTAGGGAGGTCTGGGAAGTTGCTATAGGGTGCAGCGGTCTGAACGGGATGAAGCCTGAGGTTGAAGCTTTCAGCACCATGGACAGAGACACTGCTGTTTCCATCCAGGGGTCAAATCCAGAAACAACAATTTATTGCACAACTTTGTCTAATGCATGATTCACTCATACCTTAATTGCAAAGTCAACTTGTAAAGCGGGGACACGTTATTTGTGCTGGGCTCTCCGCACTGCAGAACTCTCTCTTCAGATGTTCTGTTTTATTCCATTAGAAAAAGAACAATGTTGGTATGTTATCAAAGGAAGAGCTTGAATCCCTGGGCATGACAGAGAGATGTAAGTCAGAGTTAAAGATCAAAACTCATTATGAACTCATTATCACAAAAATGTGTTTGAGTTTAGACTGATATTTGCACATCGTTGGCAATTTTAGGATAATTTCCTTGCGAAAAACTTGTTAAGAATTGACTACATGCTTCATTAGTTCGGCCCCTGTGAAACTGGTTTGTTACATTAGGGAAGGAGCCTGGCGGTCCTCAGAGGAACATGACCCACATTTGCTTCTTTTTTTTTTTTTACTAATCTGGTGAAATGTATGTGTGTTTCCTGTTGACCACACACAGGAAGTAACAGGAGAATCTCTTAGTTGGCGGCAGTAGCAGTGCTCAAAACACAGTGGAGGTCGACATCGTCCAGAGCTGCAAGTCCCCTCAACAATTTTTAAGAGAAAATTACAAAAGCAGTTTAGTGTTTGTGTTTTTCAAAATAATGGTGGTCCACACCTGGTTGGCGTAGTCCAAACACTGCTGGTGGTAGGGTAGGAATGTGTGTGTGTGTGTGTGTGTGTGTGTGTGTGGCCTGTGGGCCTGCTCCAGCCTGTACCAGTACAAACCTCATTAGGGGGATTATAGCTATAATGGACTGGAGGGGATGGCTGACTGATTCAGATACTCAGCAAGATTTATGTCCCTACTCTACAGTAAGTGAGCACAACTGAGACATGCACACACACACACACACACACACACACACACACACACACACACACACACACACACACACACACACAATGTCCTTGGCCATCGTTCAGTGCTGTCAGACAAATTTTTAAGCACTATGCGTGCATGAACACACACATATACTGTTATACAGAAAAGCATACAGACAAACACTAACATCATACACTGCGACACACACACACACACAGTATAAAGCCAGTCACAGCAGGCAGATTTTCTTTTTGTCGAACTTCCCACTTCTTTTTCTCCATCACATTCTTGACACCTTAAAGAAGACAAAATGACACACACACACACACACACACACACACACACACACACAAAGAGTTATCTGACCTTTGTCCACCAGTCAATGCAAAGAGCACTGCGGCGGAACCTATTACCCACACACCGCTGCATCTCGGAGAAAGAAAATGAGTTAAAACAGTGGCGTCTAATCAATTGACCTCAATTATGAGCCTCCGTCGGCGCTCTCGCACTCACACAAGTAAAGTTTGTGAAGACAGACACGCAGACTGAAGATGGAAACTTATATCTTGAACAGAGATACAAACTTTGCATCCATCTGTGAGCATCTGGAAACAGCTGTAGGCGAGTAAAGGTATGACGTTTGATGCTGAACTAAACAGCTGTTGATGCTAACGTTAGCTATGCAGCGATAGCGACACTTACAAACAGCTCCTTTAAAGATAAAATCAAACCCTGGTTTTGATTTGAAGTGTCAGCATTTTGATTCTGCCATTACCTCTCTATGGTTCTCATAGTTTTCCATCCCCACAATTCCCTTCCTTCATGAGGGACGAGGGGATTGTAAACGACATAATCCCACTTTGTGCAGCTGCATCAGATTGTTCCCTGCGCAGCATGTGATGTTCTCTTTAAGGGTCTCGATTCGCGGCCAAGACCGAAGAAGTTCAGATAAGTTTTCTTTACATGTTGTGGAGAAGTTTTCATCGGTCTTGTGACTTTATTCTAGATAAGAACGCCACTCGGTGGAGGTACTTAATCAACCCGGCGCCTCTGCATTACAGAGCCACACACACAGTCTGGGAGGAGAACATTGTCCTTTTCCTCTTTGCTCATCCCTTCTCTCCTCCTTTCTTTTAATACTGTTTCACTCTGTGCCTTTTCTCTTTGTTTTCTCTCTGCGCCTCCCTCCAGCCCTCTGCTGTATCCCTCCACCGTTCGATTATCCCTGACACAGGCCACATAAATCAAGCGCACCCCCCCCCTCCTTGTCCTCCTAATCTCTTTCTCTGCTCTTCTTTCCCCGTCCACACCCCTTCTCGCCAGATTGATTTCATTTCGCTCATTTTGTTCTTATCCTGTGACACACACCTCCTCCCCTCTCTGTTATCCTCCAGCTCGGCCTCGCTACAGTTTTATGAGATTTGTAATATCAGCCGAGCTTTTACTTTTTTTTTCTCTTTTTTCTTTTACTGCCTCCAACACGGTCACATAAAATCCCATGAAATTAACACAAATACCGTTTATAGACATTATGTATATTTTTAAGACCACAGCACGCTGCTCCGGAACAGTTTTGGAAAAGTTGCTGCAAAAAAAATAAAAACTGAACATTTCATCCTTCTTCGCCGTGTCAGCTGACGTCGCCCCCCCCCCCCCCCCCCCCCCCTGGGTTTCTCACTTTACTGATTCTGGGACCAATTTGCTGTGAAAGGCCTTCATGTGCGCATCCACCGTGCAGGCTGACATATGCTTTGCTGCTTTTTCTGCTGCTGCTATTGTCAGAGCCTCCACCTACACCGCCACCTGCTTTGTGTGCGTCTCTGTGTGTGTGTGTGTGTGTGTGTGTGTGTGTGTGTGTGCTACCCCGGAGGGTCTTGATTTCTAAATTAAGCCCGGGGACTGGGGGATTTATGAATCATGTTGCAATGTATGTGTTTCACTACAGCAGGGAAGCGTCGTCAAGAGCAACAACCGTGCCGCAAAGTCAAACTTTACTGCCATCTCTATTCGCTGTAATGTTTAAACTAGTGACGCCAATGATTCCTGACAGAGAGAAACTTCTCCAGTTTGGAAAAGATGCACATTAAGTCACTTTATCTTTAATTTGCTCCAATTCTACACACCATCTGTATCTGTGTCCTCTGTGTAGAGAAGAAGGTCTCTTCCTTCATTTCTTGCACATCGAGCAACGCACATTACGTAAAGTACATTACTGTATTATTACGTATTACGTCTTCCATTATCTGCTGGATGTCCTACAGTTAAATGACCAGGTCACGACTCCTCCTCTGTCCAGTCCAGGTGTCTGAAGCCTGTAATCTTTGACTCTCTTTATGCTGAGGCACAAAACCAGGATCTTTTCACTCATTCGCTCATCTGGAGAATTTCATCCTTGCTTTTATCTCCCATCCTCACTAAATTATTGTAATGCACTTTATTGTGGTCTCAGCAGGCTACAGCTAATAAGACATGCTGCCGCCAGGCTTTGTACTCCAGCGAGTTTTCATTACACTATCGATAAATTGAAAATATACAGAATAAATTAATAGTCAGTATCCGTAGCTTTTAGTCTCCAGTACGGATCAAACTCTGAAACACTGGATCTTAAATTCTCCATAATGCAACTCAATAGCTGCATTGTGGACACCCGAGTCTTTGAGACTGTGCGCTGTGTTTTCTTACAGCTTTGTATTATAAATGTGTGTCCTCGAAGCCCGAGTCGATGCAGCCCTTCATCATCGCGGCTATTTTCTCCTCCAGAGCCGCAGTCACTGAACAACTGTTTTGACAGGCTGAGTCGAAAAAAAACACCGCGGCACGAAAACTTCATCTTCAACTTTCTCTCCAAGATGAGTGAGCGTATTTACTTCAGTCTCTGTGTCCCTGATTGCTGTTTTTTCAACTCCTGATCTGGTAATTCCCTACAACATGTTTACTGCCTCAGATCCTCTGGTTGGGTCTCTAGTAGTGGTTCAAATTTCTTGTCTTGTCTCTAAAGCCGGATTCAGACCAACTTGAGCCCCTCACGACAAAATGCAGCCCCCCCCCCCTTTCATTTAAAATGTGATTGTCTATTTATTTCAAATGGAGCCAATCAGGTCACACAGCCAATGTCCCGACTGTAACGGGCCTGTGGCAAAAAGGTTGAACTTGACTCAACTTTTGCTGCAATGCAGTGTGACATCATCCGGCCAAATGCACGCTGGCCAATCAAATACATGTTGCACACATTCTTGGTAGATTACCTGGTTGTAAAATCTTGTCTCATGATACTTAGAGTTAATTTGCTGTGCAGGGTTTTAGTGTCTGATGAGCCTATAAACCCAGACTGAACTTCCTGGATCTGACTTCACGTCTCACCAGCACCTTAAAGAATAAATTATGAACGCAGCAGTTTTCTTTTAACGATTATAATTTGTTGTAATTGTTATGTTCCTATTATGACAAAACTCTGTGGTGCAGTGTCCACAGCTTGGTGCTCACATCATGACTGTTACATCAGGTCACAGCTGTCACTCACCGTAGTGTGGGATGATGGCCCAGGCCATGGCTGAGGCATAAATCCCTCCGATCATCCAGAACATGCAGAGCCAGCTCAGATGCTCTCCTCTCTTCTCTCGAGCCAACACCTCCGCAAAGTACGAGAATACTATTGGCACAGCTCCACCAATCCTGCAAACACAGTCTGTAATTAACTCTGTGTGCCTCGGTCACGCATGCAAAAAAAAACAACAACATTCAAAACAGATTCATGGTTACGTAAAATCATCAGGGCGTTTGGGGTTTGAAATAATAGAAGCAAATGAACTGTGAATGATAAGAACTCTTAAAATACTGTAAATAAGTCAAACATGCAACTTGTGATTATGCAATGAGCCTTTGAGGACGTCAGATTTCGACTAATTTTCGCCATCAGGGCAGAAACAGGGTCGAGCGGTCAGCTGTTCAGGCCTGTTTCAAAACCTGAACCATCAGGAAGCAGCGACGCTGTCCGCTGCAGATTTGTTGGAGGAAGCCATGTTGTCATCAACTGACCGGGGAAAATGAAAGAAGAAGCATAATGCAGCACACAGGATATTACAAGTGTGTAATTTAATCTCTGAGGCGTCTTCACTGTTGCATTACCGGACAGAATCAGAGGCTGTTGAATAAATGTTTGGATTATAGTGAGTTGAGTATATTTGTTACATATATGTAAATACAATAGATAAAATATATGTATCCAGTAATGGATTTATGATGTGTTATTCCCACATATTTATCTTCTTAAGGCGTTAAAGATCACGGTCTAAATGATCACGGTCACCGAGTTAATGAGGTAAGTCAATCTGACAACAACTCTCGGGGCTGGATCGTATTCCTTCCGGACTGAGGGTGTAAAAAGAACATAAAAAAAAGAAAATAAATAGAAGTCCCAGCATTCCCCTTAGAGATCCGTTACACCGTCACCAATACCACCACAGCTCCAAACACTATAGATCCGTTCGCTCAGGCACATTTCCACAACAATCGTACAGATTCTCAAAGGTATTAAAGCTAAAGAATGAATGTGTTTCACCCTCTACTATAAACCTGAGAATTAAGAGATGAAATAAAAGCTACTGATTAAAAATTTAAAGCAAAGCCATTAAGGAAGTGGCAGTTTTTTTTTTTCTTCTCCTTATAGTTGCTTATACAACTGTAATTAAACAGAAGCGAATGTGAATCTGGTGATGATTAAACTGGAAACAGGCTGGACTGGTGGCCTCTAATGGGTGATGTGGAGGTATGTACACTTTACACTAATGATTTTATATGTCTGAAAATAGAAGAGCAGTAACACTTCCTGGTTTTGACAGCTCTACCCAGTACAGGTAATACACCTTACTGTAACTGAGGCTCATCATCGACCTGCATCACCTCAACTCATCATCACTGGTCAAATTTAAGAACTGTCTCATAGCATTTACTTTCCATTTCCCTCAGTAGAATGACCTTTGAACTTTAGCTGACCTCTGTGAGACATGTACTGTGTGAACAGGGATGTCAGATCACTGATCTGACGGGAGGGGCGTGTCATTCATCGAGGACGTGGGCAGCCAAGCAGACCACACCAGCGCTCACCGCCAGATGTTCGGCTCGGCTCATTTCTGCAAGTGTTCCTGTTCTGCTTTGTTCCTTCCATCTCACTCACACTCACACTCACACACACACACACACACACACACACACACACACACTCAGGGGGATGAGGATGGGCTGGTGCCAGGCAGTTAGAATAACCTCCTGTCATGTGCTTTGACTTTGGAGGAGGAGGGGAGACGGCAGAGGAACCGGTGGGAGGACAGATCGGGCCGGAGAGGCGGGGGGGGGGAAAAGTCCTCGGAGATGCTACAGTCGCCTCAAACACACAAAGGGGAGGACGGGGTGATCCAGGGGAGAGACAGGAGATGAGAGAAAAAGGAGAAGCGTTAAGAGGACTCACCCAAAGCCAGACACCATGCGGCAGAGGAGGAACATGCTGTAGCCTTGAACGAAGGAGGAGAGGAAGGCGAAGAAGCCGTTGACGGACATGGATATCAGCAGGCACTGTTTACGGCCCAACTTGTCTGACAGGCCGCCCCAGAAAAAGGCTCCAAACATCATCCCCAGATACACTATGCTACCT
>NW_019525233.1:349496-350303 GCF_002814215.2 Seriola lalandi dorsalis | reverse complement strand
TATAATATGACGTTTTTTGATATTTTTATGTCTTACTATATTATGACATTTTTGGAAATTTTTATGCCTTACTATACTATGACTTTTTATGCCGTATTATACTATTACGTTTTTAGCCTTACTATACTATGACATTTTCTGATATTTTTATGCCTTACTATACTATGACTTTTTTTGCATTTTTATGCCTTACTATACTATGACGTTTTTTGAAATTTTTATCCCTTACGATATTATGATTTTTTTTGACATTTTTATGCCTTACTATAATCTGACATTTTTAAAAAAAATTTATGCCTTACTATACTATGACATTTAAAAAAAATTTTTTAGCCTTAGTATATTATGACGTTTTTTGAAATTTTATGACTTACTATACTATGACGTTTTTTGAAATTTTTATGCCTTACTATACTATGACTTTTTATGGCGTATTATACTATGACGTTTTTAGCCTTACTATACAATCATTTTTTTGGAAATTCTTTTGCCCTACTATACCATGATGTTTTTTTTTTTTTTTACATTTTTATGTCTTACTATATTATTACGTTTTTTGAAATTTATATGCCTTACTATACTATGACGTTTTTTGAAATTTTTGTGCCTTACTATACTATGATGTTTTTTTTATGACATTTTTATGCCTTACTATATTATGACATTTTTGGAATTTTTTATGCCATATTATACTATGACGTTTTATGCCTTACTTTACTATGATCTTTTTTGAATTTCTTTTTGCCTATGATGGTTTTCTTTTACATTTTTATATCTTACTATATTATGACGTTTTTTGAAATTTTT
>NW_019525233.1:347796-349476 GCF_002814215.2 Seriola lalandi dorsalis | reverse complement strand
GCAGGCACTGTTTACGGCCCAACTTGTCTGACAGGCCGCCCCAGAAAAAGGCTCCAAACATCATCCCCAGATACACTATGCTACCTGGAGGGAGGGAGGGAGGGAGGGGGAGACAGAGGGGAGGAAAAAGATGTAAATGATCACAACCATCTGGAGTCAAATGTTTGTAAGTGAAACTGCTGAGTGGATTAAAAAAAAGAAGAAAACATTAAACTTTGGAAAGAAGGAGACACAGTTTGCCGTCAGAGAACCAGAACAGAACCAGATCTGACTGACTGCACATTCACAGTCCCAGAACCAGAACCAACACTGATGTCTGAGGCTTCAAAAAACCTGATAATGTATCAGCTGATATTTGTTTTGTCTTTTAACATAAACAGATGATATTTTTGGTCGTCGCCCTTTCCAAAATGATTTAGTGCGAACAAGCAGTTTGCACTAAATCTAAATAAGAGAAACCAGCTGATTGATACGAGGCTGAATGCAAATATGACACAGTCCAGCCGTGGACTACACCTAGACGTAACCTTGTTTTGGGCCACTTGGGAACAGCAGAAATCAGCTGTAAACACAACGCCGAGATATCAGTACCTCTCAAGTTAATATGGTGAACTGTTAAACAAACAGCAGACGTGGAGCTCTCCTTCTTGCTCCGCTTTGGTCTCCACCAGCTCCTGAGGAAAATGCCTGGCTCTTTAATAAACTGCATTTTGTGAGTCCTCCAAACATCTACATTTTTACAGGGTAAAGCTAATGTAGCCACAGCCGCAGCACACACAGGCACGCCGAGCCACAGCAACATTACACCGTATTCAATCATGAACTTTTTTTGCTGTTCTGTTAGATTGCTCTCACAACTGGTGCCACTGCAGATACCAGTGGTCTATTATTGCATTGGTATTGGACACACACACACACAGCTGCACACAAATACACACACCTGCTAACCATCACCTGAAGCATTAAGTGGTGCTTTCCAAGTGCATGAGTAGAGTAACAGCGCTCAGACTGAAATTGGTTCTGTTATTTCCCGGCTATCGACAGAACACTGAGAGGTCACATAAAATGTAAGTCTCTATAAATAGCAGAGTTGGGATCGATTAGTTGAGTTTGGCTTGGAGCGGCTACGAGATGCAAGACCGTGAGGCCAAGGCGCCGCGGATCTACTCGACCGGGAGGCAGAGTTTTCCATTTCCTGCCCATAATTATGGAAGTCGATATGTCTGAGTTTGCATGAACTCAGATGAACTCACGGCGGCAGGATCAGCATCTGATAACACAAACAGTTCGGTGCCGTGTTACACGATAAAAACTGAAGTCTCTCTTCATGTGCTTCAGTGGAGGGTTTATTTTGCTTTGGAGATGTTTGCGTTTGGTATCTAATATCGAAATTCGATGCCTTTAAAGCAAATATCTCACGTGGGATAATCGAGATTTGACTCAGCTTTAATTGTGTCTGAGTGAAACGACTCTGTCTGCTAACTGATATTCCGTAAAGTGACTGTCGGGGGGAAACAGAGCAGCAGTTGACCTCACAGCCCGTCTTTTTTTTTTTTTTACAGTCCAGGCGTTGGTCTCTTGCTGCTGCTTGTGCGCAGGAAGTCGGGGGTCATTTCTCTTCCTGTCCCCCGGGAATATGCGGCATAAAGGAAAAGGGGGTGGTGGAGAAGGCTGAGGTGC
>NW_019525233.1:347226-347776 GCF_002814215.2 Seriola lalandi dorsalis | reverse complement strand
GGGGTTTTCAGGCCAGTAAATAATCCACTTTACTCTCTACGTGCTAATAAAAATGCTAATGTGTGTGGAGGGGGAGATGTGATTGTTTGACGAGGCAGCGGCCAGAGAAAAGGAAGCCTTCTCCTCCTTTCTCTTTTTCTGTGTTCCTCCCTCGCTCTGTTTGAGGCGATGGGACAGATACACTGAAAGTAGAAGGTCTTATCGAGCTGCGCAGACATGATGCTGAGAGCTAGTGATTCATTACAGGTGACAGCCACTGGATCTATCTATGCACCGCCACTGCAGAGGAGGCTCTCCTGTAGGCAGCGGGACGGAAAGAGCGAGCTACCGCCGCCGCTAGCTTACAAATATCAAAGTGAATATCAAAACTGCTGCGTTCTGCACAAAGCTGCCGCTGACATCTTCTGATTGGTGTTGCTACACACAAACAATGAGTGTGAACGCGTGTACCGAAGAAGATGCTATCTGGGAACATCAGCTCATTTGTTTTATGGCTCCCCTCACGCTGGGTTTCTTGTAATAAAGGGGGAGGGTGATGGTGGTGTGTTTG
>NW_019525233.1:330711-347206 GCF_002814215.2 Seriola lalandi dorsalis | reverse complement strand
GGGGGGGGGGGGGGGGGGGGTTGAGATGCAGTATGAATCTTTCAGGGACTGGATTTATGCTTTGCTGCAGGGTTCAAACTCGGGTCAGATGTTATAACCTCCATTCGCTTTAGGAAAAGCAGGGTTTTTATTTTTATACGCAAGGGTCAATTAAAAACAGTAGAGCAAGTGTTTGGCCTCGTGAAGGGAACCACACTAACAACTGAATATCTGGTGTCCACCACCACAAGAAAAGGTTTTTATCCTGCTATCAACGCAAAGTGAGCAGCCAACAACCAAACCTAAGCTGAGTCTACGTTGTGGTATATGATGTGATTCTGTATTATATTATTTTTAATGACGGATTAATGAGATAAAAAGTATTAAAAGTCCTTCACATTAAGAAACTGCACTAAAACAAGGCCGTGTTTGAAATATCCACTCGCTCTCTATATAGTGAATCCTACTTTCCTATTTTCAACTAGCACACAAAAATGTAGAGTACAGAAGATGTATCCTAAACCGATCAAGCTAGACCATCATGCATTGCAGCCTGTCTCGTGAACTTGCTGCAGAAGAAGCAATGATCTCGCTAACAGGCTCGGTGCTAACGTTAGCTGCTAGCTGATGTGATTTTACTACCCAGTGAGAGCACCTGGACATCTCAGTAGAAAGTACTTCAAAAAGAATATGTCTAGATATGAATATAGATATACAATTTGAGTGAATCAGTCCTTTAAATGTGTTTAAAATCCAGCAGGAACTCTGTGGTTTGATGCCGCGACACAGTCAGACTCAGTAAAGTTGTGCTGAGCCCACCTGAACTGCGGTGCTAATCTTTCTCTTGAAGCAGACGCTCCCCGCAGACGGTGTCTACGCTCTCTTTAACGGTACACTGTGCAGCTTCCCTCTGAATCTACAGGGATTATTTCAGCTAACGCTTAAGTTGTCTCCAGAAGTAATTAGCTCTTATGTGTAAGTGTAATTCTCTCTTGACAACTTTCTGCTCTGCGTTTCTTTTTTTTTCCCCCTCCTCGCCCCCACCATGCCGTGTCCTGGCATGGATGAGAGGAGAGCGCAGGCAGACAGACAGCAGTCGGGAGAATCCAGCTCTAATTTCCTCAGTGGGAACATTCAGGACATTAAGTGAGAGCTTCAGGATTTCAACAGATGAGGGGATTCCCAGAGGAGCGTGCGTTGATTGACAGGTGGGCTTCAGCAGGGAGAGAAAGCAGAGGAGTGGGAGGCAAGGAGGGAGGGAGGGAGGGAAGAGCAGAGCCCTGGAAACAAAGCATATCCCTCAGATATTAATTACATCAACACCTGCTGATTTGTTTTCGCAACAGTGCTGTTCACTCAGAAACACTCAGCACTTCTGTCTGAGTTAAATTAAGTTCATCTAACTGTGAACTGCATTTTGAGATTTGCGTTTGCAATTTCAGTTGGAATGGTAGTTTTTTTTTTTTTTTTCCCCATTTAATTTTCACAGAGAAAGATGTAAAAAATGATGATGTGATTTTTGTTGTAGGGATTTTACCAAACAAACATGTTCCTCCACGTCTGGAAAAATATGCACTTGTAGCTCGGAGCGTCTCTGTAGCACCACAGCGCTTGCTAACAATGCATGATAATGTTGTGACACATTTTACCTTTATCTTTACCTTTATATATTGCACTCAGCCAGACTGAGTTTCAATTATAACTTCCATTAATTGTGCAGCCTCTAATTATTGTTGTAAAACATTTGAAACTAATCACTGTCAAAGAGGCAGAAACGATGAGTCGTTCACTCCGGTCATTTTCATTTGTTCAGAATCAAAAGAAAAAAAATACATATTTTTGTTGAATTTGGCGAAGAGGATGACATCATCCATCCATTCTCACGTGATAAATTTATTATATTAGAAATTCTTTCATGCGGGGATTGATTTCTAAGTCTTTTCTGATTGCTCAACATCTTCACTGTGGAAACAAGTCGCAGCGTTCACACACGACTCCTCTTTCTTCACGTTGTCCACTCAAATCAATACTCGACGCCACAAGAGACACACACAACGACTCAATCGTAGGGGTTTTTCTTTTTTTTTTTTACGGTGAAGCCACATTGAATTGCAAAGCTCTTCGCCTGGACGGTGAATAGGTGAATAGATCCTGTGGTGGTGCTTTGTTGTGAAGAAGAAAAGCGAGAGAGACGGGGGAATGAAGAGATCCTAGCAAATGTTGTTGTCCCTGGATTGTTTAATTAACTAACCCCGGGCTGCAGCAGAGCCTATTCATCACTGGCATTGTGTTGGTTCACTTCGGCTGTCGATGGCGTTTTTGCGATCGCGCACGCAAAGTAACCGCAACATCAGCTACACAAAGCTCACCCGCACTGACCCTGACGCAGACGTGCTCCTTTCAGGTCCTGACTCTGTGCAGCACCTGCAGCAGGGCTCACACGCATTGTACCAAACACCCAACAAAATGCCAACTGCAGACAAATTAAAACAGTATGTGGTGGAAGAGAGAGGGGAGGTGGAGGTGAGGGGGGGAAATGTGATAGGAAGTGTATGAAAGCGGCGCTCTCCCTCTCTTTCTCTGGGGAGGTACGTGAGCCAGTCTACCATGGCTAAACTGCAGTGAAGCACAATGCTGCAGAGATTAACTCCAGCCCGTATCTTCAGATCGGCTGCATGGCTGTGAGACAGAGAGAGAGTGTAAGAGAGGGATTACAGCAGGAGGGCAACAAGAGAGGACAGACAAGAAAGAAGAAAAAAAAAAGGAACATCCCATATCTGGACGACATCTCACCTTTTATATGATATTAAAAAGGGAAAGCCATGATATGCAAAAGACTCTGTGTTTTTAAGTAGTGGCTCCTATTCACCTTTGAAGATTGGTGTGTCTTTTAATATTTGTCACGTATTGTATGTGCTGTTGTGTAGGTAACACTTTTTTATTAAAGCAATGCTTAATTAACCAGTGAATAACATTAGGTAGTTATTAAGTTTGCTTAATTTATGCTGAATTAAAATGCTGCTTCAGAACAGGCGATTAGTCACAATTAGGAGATAATATGGTGATAATAAAGAAAACAACAAAGTCCCTGGTACTGGTGATAAATGAAGATGTTCGGGAGGTAAATTTCCATTTCCAGTTTGCATTTTTCTTGAATATGTCCATATGAATTTAAATTATTAATGGGGATGTTGGGGATTATTGTTGATGCATTATGAGATCTCCACCATCTCTTCAAAACATATTCAGACTAAAAACCGTCAAAGAGCTTGTCAGACGGTCCAACAGCATCTGAAATCAAAAGCAAGGTTGCATTCAGCAGGTTTTTGTAACTTTCCCAAATTAAAAATCTGACAAGCGAAGATACTGCAGAAGAGAGAGAGGAAGAAGCGTTTCTCTTTTTTTCATTATTCACAAAACTACTTCCTCCACTTTTTAGGTGCATAAACAAATGCAGCACCAATGAATCCCTTCAGAGGAGAGACGGTCCAACAGTGTGCAGGATTATCCCTCTTTGAATGCTTATTGCATCTCAACCCCTCTGAAATGGCAGACGTTCCCAGTGTGGCCGTTCAGAACAGCTGCAACAACCCAGTCTCACGAAAACTACTATTTCTACACAACTAATACATTTTCAGTGCATGTGCTGTACTACAGTTACTTGCAATGAGAACGTGAATGATTTATGTTCATTGAAATGATGCTAATAAACCTATTAATGCTCAAACTATTTGAAACTCTGGCTAAAGATTGAGCTGTAACCAGAAGTGACTGCGCAGGATGATCTCTGTTTTATTTCATCTTATTTCTCTTCAGTCTCTCCTTTCCTTGTCCACTTAAAGAGTCTGTGACCTTCACGGAGAAACTGTGGTAAAACACCAATCAGCTCCATTGTGTAAGGTTTATTCTTCCAAGTACATCCACAAGTGAACACACACACACACACACACACACGCACACACACACACACAACACATCCTTTTATTTATGCAGTGAGCGAGTGAGTTGGTAAAATGACTCATTCTTTCTATTCTCTCCCTCCTGTCTCCCTCTGAGAGATGAGTCAGAATAATCTGTGTGAATAAAAGAGCAACCCAAACAAAATAAGGTTAGCATTCACTTTTCTGCTTATGAAACCACACAGTCACATTGTGACTTCAACGCTGAGAGAACGGCAAGCGCTCTGCAGCCATTTTTTTTTTTGTTGTTGTTAATATTAACGAGAGAAAATAATGAAGCCGAATCGAACACAGCACACATTCACAAACATGCCGACACATTAGCGGCAGACAAACACAACTTTCCCCTCCTCGTGTGGGAGAGATCCATCGTGCTTAACACACCTCCTACTCATGTATCCAAATACCTGGTGCCATGACAACCTGCTCGCAGCTCCTAAAGCAATGAGATTAGCGCTGAAAGTGTCACCCACCGCTGCTCTCCATGCACAGCCCTGCGTGTTATGAACAACACGGGTCATTAGCAGGTTGTTAGCGGGGACACTAATTCCATCAACACCCAAATAGTAACACCAGTCTGTACATGTCGTGTATTTTTACTTCTGTGTATCTGCACCAATCAGAAAACATTTTCCGTGCCTACAGAGTCGTTCCAGCTGAATTCACGGCTTCTGCAAACGGTGCCAGAAGAATTTGTGCTGTCACACTGCACCTCTCCACAGTCAGGATTTCTCACTGTCACTTCTCCCATTAGATATTCAGGATGTCAACTGTGTGACAGTCACACTGTTCTTGGCAATGAATCCAAACCTCAGATAGTTTGCACGCAGACTCGCAAACAACACGTCTGGTGAAGTGAAGTGCTTCAAGCTTCGACTCATTGTAATCAATATATAAACTCTGAAAAGCTGCTTCCTCTTTCCGTCTCCGAACGCAGACACTACTGTCTTCCATCACGGTGTGTTTGGTTGTCACTTCAAATAGTGTCATTCAATTAAGTTGAATGTTTTCCTGTGAGTTTGAGGCTCGCTCAGCTGATCCGTTGCACGTCTGTAACATTGTTGGAGTCACAATGAACAGTTTAAAAGAAAAGGTGTCAAAATCCAGAGAACCAGAGATATCGTCCTTTTTTTATTTAATCAACAAATTCTCCATGTCAAAGCCTGGCTTTTACATTTCCCACAATGCAACTTGACCACCAACAGCACGGTCAGAGACAGGGCTGTGTTATGCTAGTGCTAATGTAGCCGCAAGCAAAGATGATTGGCAGACTACACAGGTCCGGTAAGCTTCACTTCTTTCTAACTACGCACCCTCTGATTATTTTTTCATATTCTAACTTCTACTCTAAAGACCTAATTGATTTTGCTTCAAATAACATTACTTGAATCAAAAGGTTATACAATTTTCACATATGCAGTAGTACTTCCCAAGACCTGTAAGAGGACTTTGATGTTTTAAACCAGCATCTCTCTTATAAAGTCCCAAAAGTGTGGTTTCAAGTGATATACATTTTTCTATAATATTAAATATTTCAGACTTCAGATTTCAGAAGTTTGGAGACAAAAAATCCTCAACTATCAAGAGTTTGATGTTAAAAAACTCTGCTAATCTGCTTCACCTGTAGCCACACCCAACAGTGATGTCACGGTGTACTGGTGCACCCTGGAGTGCGCTCTTACATCACTGCAGCAAGGTGACAAGTTCACCTACAGATTAGAAAATTTAAGATTTTCAAAGGGTGTTAAGTTGCTCTTTAGGCTTTTGTGTTTTATCCCATCTCAACATATGTCATTCCCTCAGTATGAGGCCAGAACGCACTGGCTGGGTGGCATGTGCGTGGCGGCTGCATCACATATGGGTTTTCATTTCAGTGCCCTTTAAACAGGTTGGAACAGACACACTGTCTGTGATATAAATATTACATTCTTTAACCATTTTAGCAGCTGCATGTGGAGACATTGGTACTTTAGTGACATTTTCTGTCAAAAATAAATCAATAATTAACTTATAATAAAAAGAAATCCAACATTTGAGTAGCCTGCTGATGACCATTATCCAAGGCAAACTCTATGTTGGAATATAGAGCTGGCAGTAACAGTGACGCAGCCACCACGCACACTGTGTGTTCCTGGCATAAGTCCAAACAGGTGAGTCATAGAAGTGTTTGTAATGTATCTGTGTAAGAAGAACAAACAACTCTGCAAAGTGTTGATACTTAATAACTTAATCCACTGTATTGCAGATCCTTACCCAGCCATCCGGCTCCAGAGTTGGGGACGCACATGTCTGTCTCAGCACTGGGCAGGACAAAGCCCACCACGAACACCTCCACGCCGTCTGACATGAGCGCAAGCCCGAGTACAAAGAACAGCTGCCACTGGAATCTCCCGTGGCCACACTCCTGCATGATGAGCTCGTACTGCTGGGCCAGCTCCTCCTCGTCCGCCTGTCTCTCATTTTCCAGCTCCTTGCGGCTCTTGGCGCTGTCAGAAACCGGCTGGCCCAGAGCCACCTGACCGTCCCGCAGCTTCCCATCGTTGTAGGCGGGCACGCCTTGGTACTCCCCCTCGTAGATCTCGTCTTCATCGTCGTGGCCCTCCGTGGCGTCGCTGGAGGCCCCGTCCTCGTCATTGGCTGCATTGTCGGCGTAGTGGCCGTCTTGCTGAGTGTAAGCGTTGTAGTTGTTCTCTTCTTCGTCCTCGTTCTTGAAGCGGTTGTAGCTGCGATGAGTGGAGTATTCATCTGAGGCGCGATCAACAGCTTTGCTGAAGTTTTTGGCAGCGTGCCTCTTGGCTTCTTTAGCAATGTCCTTGGCACCTTTGACCAAGGAAGTCCTGTTGTTGTGCGTTTCATCCATCTTGGCACGGGGATAACTGGCACTAAAATACTTTTGCTTCAACTCTATAGAGCTTTTATTAGGTCCGCCAGGTGCAGCAAGCATAAGCTACCTGTTTTTTCTTTCTTTTTGATCTTCTATCCCCCGACAGAGCAAGACTTAAGGCAGTTTGTCAGTGCAGAAAAGCCACTCAGCTGCCAGGACACTAATGATTAAGTAATGATGTCTGATTCCATTGGATGTGGAGAAGCCAGACAGTCTTGAAATGGAGACAGTTGATCTCAAACCGGAGAGATCCTCAGTCGTGTCAGAGCTCAGTAGAGGAGACCATCAGCCTGTGGGGACAGAGAGAGAAAAGCACATTTAGCTTGATTAAAAGCTGTCTGTCACAAACACTTGACTGCAGCATTTCTTGGCACACTGAGAAGAACTTCAAAAAGAACATTTCAGCTTGGAGAGAGCCAAACTTCCCACTGAAGCTGATACGAGCTGAAGTCTGCTAGTGAAGTGAAATGCATCAATAAGATGGGAATGACAAAAGAAAATGATTCATTGAGAACAAAATGTGAAATGTCATTGAGTTTTTTTCAGGCTGAAAAATATCTGATGATTTCAGTCTATTGTAATATGAAAAAAAAAATTACCCAATAAGAATATTTGCATTATATCCTATAAAGAGTGAATGCTTTATTTTGTAATGCAATTCATAATCGGCACAAGCTATAGTGGAATCAGGGCTTCTTTGACACTGTCAACAAAAACTGAGTAAGACGAGCTTCACCAAGGTAAGCTTTACTGCAGAGCTCCTATATTTGGATGTATGGAGCTACAGATTTTATTTTCTAATTTGACTGTCAGTCATAAAAAAATAAAACTTGAAATACTCCGACACTAGTTGTCCTCACACTAGTGCCACCTTTCCAAAGTAAAGCCTTGCAAATTGCTGACATTTTGCTAATGGCTAAGTAGCAAGGTGTAGTTAATAAACTACATGACTCGTTGAGGTTTTAGAAGTAGTGAGAAATCTCCAGCCCATTTGCAGACAAAACAACTAAACTTGCAGTTTGCCTGACCTACGTGTGCCAAGTCTTATTTTGAAATATACAGAGAAAAACTTTTAACAAGCCCATCAATAACCCAGCGTGAATGAAAAGAAGAAAAAGTCCAAACAAAAATGACTGCATTAAAAAAAAAAAAAAGCTATGTAGTATAATGGTGATATAAGTCTGTAAGCTGTCAGTCAGGCTTGTAAACCAACAGAGTTCCTTTTAATTACAACTGATGTCCTTGAAGTATTTCTGGAGCTCTTCCAGGACCATGGCACAGGGCCACACACAAGAGTCAGCAGCTTCACTGACGACCGCTCAGGGCCTGAAACATCTCTGCTCTGTGCAGCAGTCTGACAAAAGTCATGGTGACCCCCCTCAATCTCCACAGCACTGCTTTAGACTTCATGCTCTCTGGCTGCATTGCCTTGCAAAAGGTGATAAAATGCATCATCTCAGCAGCCAGTTGTTCTCATTGTTAATGAGGCCAAGAGATGTCAGTGTAGTGTTCACAGCTTGTTTCTGCTGCCCCCAACTGGCCAAAACATCAGTTATTGCAGGTTAAAGTATGTAGCTAGAGCCAGGAGACGGCAGCGGGAAGAGTTAGCCTGCTAGTCTCTAAAGCTCACTGATTTACATGTTGTATCTGTTTGAAAGAATAGAAAAGTCCTGGTCTTAGTTTAGAGTTACATTTGGACAGAGCCAGGCTAACAGCTTCCCCCTGCTTCCAGTCTTTATGCTAAGCTAAGCTAACCATGTCCTGGCTTTAGCTTAGTATTTACAGTACAGACACGAGAGTGGTGTCAAACTATTTCTTTTAAATTTATACATAATAATAATTATTATAATTTTGGGGTTTTAACAGTTTTTTGTTTTTACATTGTTAATGTAAAATAAAATTTAAAATTATGTGAACGATAAATTGTATTGCAGCACTGTGTTGCCTGGTTTTGTAACGTCTTTTGTCAGTTGTTTACTGAAATAGCATCCCTATGGCAGCAGGCGCCCCAGACCTTTGTCGTCATGGTTACACTAACAAACACACAGTTAAGCTTATGGAGCAGGTTTTTTTGGTTATATTTAGGCACAAAAACCTACAGGGTTATGTTTAAGGAAAGGTCATGCAACAATGAAACGTAATTATGGGTTGAAATAAGCTGCTTTCAACCTTTAAGGTTATTTTTCAAAGGGAGAACAGTCTTGGTTCGACACAAAGACTTTTAAATTCAGTGCACATTTGTGTCAAGTCAAATGGAACTGAATAAAGTTGGATTAAATAAATATTAGTCATACCCGTCATCATTTATTCATTACTATTATACATTCAGAAAAAGAAAATTACATTCTTGGAAATTTGACCGGCTGTGTTTCCTGTCAGAGCTTATTCATCTCTGGTTCATGTTCCCAGGCCCAGAATACATGTCAGCCTGTATGACTGACTCCCCTTAGGGCTCTCTCGATTGTGACACTGGCGTGGCCTCTCAGAGAAGCTGTCAACGCATCAGGCCCGAGCCGTCTGTCTGCCAAGCTGCAGCCGGCAGCCACTAGACCCAAAGACCGCTGCGGGAGAACAACCAGTAAGCTACGGGCCCTCACATTACACTCCGAAGCCCTTCAGCTCGCTGTTACTGACAGGGCAATTACAAACTGCACAAATACAAATATACGGCACATGCACAATTCATGTGAAGCAGCATTTTCATGGCTTGCCATTTGACTGGAAAACACTGATCTCATGTATTTTAGCTAAAGTTAAATCCTCTATAATTAATGATAATAGTTTACCAGCTTTAAAAGTTGACGTTGTTTATATATAAATAGTTGTTTTAGAAGATTTTAGAAACAGGATTTTAAACCTTCCCAAAAACAGAATGCAATTGTTTTAACTGATGAGACTGTTGGCTGCTTTTAATCTTGGCATCTTATATGTTTAAAATTTTCCTTGTGTGTTATTTTTATTACAGTTTTGTAATTTTATTGTTTTTTATTCAAATTGTATTGTAAATTCTTTCTGGACTCTCAGCTCATGAATTGTTTTTATCATGTTAAATGTATTTTCACATTCAAGTCCCTCTTGAAATTAGATTTCTATCTCTGCATTATGTGTTTACTATTGATTGCATCTTTTTAACTTCGATGTTGTCAGCAGTCATCAGTATCAGCTAATCAAAAACACTGTGAAATGACTCGCATACAGACGACAGACGTCCTCAGCACAGTTTCAATTAACCAGCACAGAAAGATGTCAATAAACAGGCCTTGAAATCCAAGTATTACTCAAGTAGCACTCAGTATCATAGTGTCTTGGTGTCAGAAGTGTAAGATGATACAACAAAGCCTTTCAGTCATGTAACAAACAATAACTGTGAAAAGAAAGAATCCATCTTTTCTACATCAGGTTCAATATGCTAACATGCTCTATTTGTATCTGCAGTCCCCGGAGTGGGAAGCACACACTGAAGTGTTGAGACTGGGTTAGTGCCCAAACAGAGCGTGGCAGGTTGATGCATGGTGTTTCTGCTCACCTTTGCTCTGCGGGATTAGATAAAACATGAGTCGGGATCTGTCATTTGAACGCAAAGAGCCCGGGGCTCCACAGCGACATAAAGCAGCCCAAGAGATTTTGGTGCAATGCAGCAATGAAATGAAGTAGGAAATGTGTTCTAACTAACTTTGTGCACGGCCAAGACGATGAGACACTAACTCCCTCTGGTCACGGATGCATCTAAGCACCAGGATGAGCAGCAAAATCTCACCATCCTGTGGCTTCAGATCAATAACTCCAATTCCTGTGGCTAGTGGGATTCACGCTACAACATGCTGCACAATAAAACTTTGTCAGTATAGTTGTATAAGACCGTATCCACCAGAAAGAGAATATCATTTGTCAAAATGACTTTGGTTAATATGTCTGTTTTCTTTCTTGCCCAGGATGAGATGAGAAGATCGATACCACTCATATCTGTGCATTAAGCCAGGAGACAATTAGCTTAGCTTATCATGAAGACTAGAAGCAGGTGGAGACAGCTAGCTTGGCTCTGTCCAAAGATTTTAGGGTAAAGTTATGTAATATAACTATTTCTTGACAAATAATTGTTTGTCAGTCGACTCAGCACTTCTGTGCAGCAGAAAAAACAAGATACAACTTTTTAATTACTTCTTACTTCCTTATTGAGAAATGTGGCTCAGGCCTTGTGCCCCGCCCACCACCTGCTCGATCCAGGTGGACAGGTGAAAAAGCAGAGAGCATCAAGATGGTTAGAGGAGGAAACATCAAAGAGACTCAGCCATGTTTGAGCCTCAGTCAGACCAGAGACTAACAGACAGATCAGAGCGGTTAGCACAGTTAGCATCTGTTTATCTAGTTAGTTAGCTTGTAACTGGCAGTGGCTGCTAACTATAATTCTCTGTACTGACAAGGTTTCAGGTTTATTTAGCCCCGCCCCCTCGTCCCCACAAAATGTCATGATTGGTTCGTTAGTTTCTGGTGTATGAACCCCCAACTGACTGAATCTGATTTCATGAGACTGTCACAGCAGTTCAAGGTGGAAATACTCAGTCATGGTGTTGATTATTTCATTCCTGATATGTCTTGTATTATATAGAAAACACCACATGGACACGTTAACGAGGTTAAACACCGAATTTTCATCTTTAACTTGGGAGGGAGCTAGCTGGCTAGCTGTTCCCCTTGCTTCTGGTCTTTATGCTAAGCTAAGTTTTTTTCATTCATTATCATTATCCTTTTTAGGGTTGCAGGGGTGCTGGAGTCAATCCCAGCTGACACTGGGTGAGGGCAGGGTGCACCCTGGACAGGGAGCCAGTCTATCACAGGACCGCCGTGGAGAGAAGAAACAACCACTCAACGGCAATTAACCTGCATGTCTCAGGATTGTGGGAGGAAGACGGAGTCCCCGGAGGAAACGCAGGCCATGCACAACAACGCTGGTTACCTATTTAAAGCTTTAGATGCTGTACTTTTCATACAGTTGAAAATATCCTTAAAAAAGCCTATTAGAGGAACAGACATTTTCTCTGAAAGTAAGCACACTCCTCTTTGCAAACTTCCCTTGAACTCATTTCCAGCAGCGCAGCTCCTCCAGCTGAGTGCCTGACGTCTGAGACTAAAGGTCGAACTCTGTGATAAACCTCATGATATGCTCTGAGAGTTTCTTGCGCCAAATGGCCAAGTAGAAAATAGACCAATCAACTGACTGCAGTGCAACACTCAGAGAACTTTTGATAATAGAGGGGAAAATGAACAACGGTGCATAACAGGCAGCCTGGTCTGTGTATAATCCCTGGTCTGAATTCACCTCCTCCGTGCTGATCTGTGGTTTTCCTGTCAATCTCTCCTCCCTCTGTCTTTCTCCACCCGTTCTCTTCTCTTTTCATCCGAGTGCGGCAAGAATTTCAAAGTCATCGTCTTGATGGCAACGCAGAAATATGAAAGACGTCCCTCTTCTGTTGACATTTCATTATTCATGATAGGCTAACCGTTTCTTCTCCATATGCAAATGGTCACTATTACTGACATTTAGAAGTCTTTCAATGCAGCTCGAGCTACAGAGATAATTCTTAAAAGTCTCGTCCAAATGTCCACTCCTTTTTTTTTTTTTTTATACGCTGCTGATACTGCTGATGTAAGGAAACACATACGGTTATACAAGAAGCCACTACTTTTCAACCCACAACCTTGGCCTTTCCCCCCCATAAGCGGGGAAGCTAATATCATTTATGGGCGCTTTTATTTCCGTTTTGATGGCGACTCCCCTCGCCTTCTGCTGTGATGCTGTGATTGGGGTTATTATAACAGCACCCTTATGATGTGATTTTAGCAATCAGCAAAATTCCTGCGAGCTCTGAATCAGCAGTCCACGGAGAGAGAAGAAATGATTTCCTCGCAGTCGTGCTGTCATGGCCCGCTGACGCCATCCAGCTACGTTCATTAATCACTCACGGAAACACACACAAGCATACAGTAGATGCACGCGCGCACACACACGCTCACTCACGCACGCGCACACACACACACTCTGCAGGTGCATAGTCCGGGAGCTCGGTAGATGCACTCATACTGCGCAGAGGGAAAATGGAGAAAATGTTTTCTGCAGGACATTAAAAAAGAAAGAGGAAAAAAAACTTTCTCAGCACAAAACCGAACACATTGTGCATGTGAAGTGATGAACAATGCAGGAACATGCAAGTCAGACAAACAAGATCCAGTCTCTTCATGCGACATACTGGTTGACAATATGTAAATGCAAGCGGTGTGTGCAGAGCCCTACAGGCTTTCTGCGGTGCCCACAGATGGCTGCAGTGAGCATTTGCTAATGCACATCGTGTGAATGAAGCCACACGCCAAGATCTGCAGATGCTACACAAGAGAGGTTTAGTTTCTGACAGAGATGAAGCAGGATGAGCACAATATGAGTTCAAGTCAAATGGAAAAAGCTTCATCAGCTTTTTGTCTGTCAAAGTAAGAACTACCATTAAAAGACTTAGAAGAAGAATGGTGTTCCTTCAGTCTTGTCATTTTAATAAACCGATTGGGAATAGCAGAGTCAGATACCTTAACATGAACTAGCAGATCATCTTCTTCTTTTCTGTCTCTGATTTTTTTTTTTTTCATCATTGTGAGGTCAGGTGAGGCCATTTGATTGGCTCCAGACTAAAAAAAATGCAGGGCCAACCATCCAAAAAATTGAACGTGACCCAGTGTTTGTCGGGCCGCAATGCGTCATCATCCAGCGCCGCACTGTATTGGCCGCTCAAACACAACGAGGTGCAAATTCCTGGTATCTTATGTTGTAACACAGTGATTTAAAACTACTGTGCACTGTTTTACTGTGTGAAAGATAAAATAATTGCTGCAAAGATCTGAAAAGTCTGACAGGCCTCCAAAACTCTTGGACCTCTGACTTCCTGGGTCACATTTCATCTTCTCACTGGGACCTACCAGTGAAGCTTAGCCTTGTTTATCTTCACACAACCTGTGGAAAATCATCCTGTCAGCCCAAGTTGACTGCAACGTCTGCGAGATCATGAGCGCTGCAAAACCACTGCTGGAAAATGGCGAATAAAAAATAAAAAAACACTTCTTGATTTTTTTCCCCCTAAGGCTGGCACGGGTGACTCAATGAGATCAAACCAGTACAGATGGTGATTTGACTGACAGCTTTTCACAGATAACTAAAGACATGCCAGTAAAGTAAAGAGGAACTTTTTAAAAAAGGCACCGGAAACGTGTTCTCTGCTTTCCCAAAGGGAGAAACAGGCTGGTGAACAAGCGCTTTAAAACACACAGCCTCGAGGGGCGGTTGAAGTTGCATGACTGCTGGGGGAGCAGTGGAGAGCAGCTTCAGAGTAAAAGTAGCTAATGAGCACACACCACATTATACAGCAGCGTCGTGCCTCACGGCGCCGACATCCACCCAACACAAATGAAGAGCACAAACGCATGAATTCATAACTTTGCAAAAAGCACTGCTGCAGAGGGAACCACCAAACGACGCAGCACTTAACTTGGGTTTCTCCTCCCGATGCAGGCAACACACACACACACACACACACACACACACACACACACACACACACACACACACACACACACACAGCTGCCTGATTGCTTGTACATAATAATGGCTGTGAGGGTTTACAGACTGCTGGAGCTTAGCCAGCTGCTGTGGGGGTCCCTGTGCTGATGCCCAGAACATGTGTCATCAGTGCAATGTTAAATGTTAAAATTGCATTTTGTGTATTTTTAAATGTTGTCGAATCTCATCAGTATTTCCTTTTTTTTTTGTTTGTGAGAAAATTATGATTATCTATTTTACAGATAAAATTACACCTGCATTTTTGTTTTTTTACACTTTTTTACACTCATTTTTTTCTTAGATGTGAAGATCATACAAAGCTACAGCCAGTTGCTGGTTAGCTTAGCTTAGCATAAAGACTGGAAACAAGGGGAAACAGCTAGCCTGCTTGTGTTAAAAGATAACAAAATCTGCAGCTCTTCAGGTGTGTTCAGACAGAAAGCAGCTGCACCTTTGAGTGGCTTGATATTGTTCACCTCTCTGTTCTTCCCAGGCTTTCTGCCCCTCATCATGAAATGTGATGCAGACCTATTCAAGCCAAACCCTCTATTCTTTTTCTATCAAATATATGAAGCCGCGATAACACACACAATAGAAGATGGTTAAACAGACTTAATAGATGCCTGGGATTCTCATCTGCTGAGCTAAAGCAAACACCGAGGTACACAGGCATAAGGCAAACATGAATCTACTGATTATTAAAACTGAACCTTTGTCCAGTCAGAGCACTGCCCTGGAGCAAACACCTGCCTGCTCAGAATTTCGACACGTTTGATCCCATCAAACTCTCCATTCAGCCTGCTGGGACACCTTTATGCAAAACTCATCTGTCACTTTCCTCCTCTTTGTTCCACTTGCACCATTTACTACTGCAGCCTTATTCACAGCGGCTCCACAGGCTGAGCACAGACCACGCACAGGAAGAGAGCATCAATCACCGCGGAGTCTTTTGACGCAAGTCGCGTCCCATAATTAGATTTCGGGCTGTCCTGCTGCCTGGGAATCAATGCTGCGAAGCGGCAGCGGCGGCACAGTGCGCTATACAGTTTGATGACTCTCCCCTCACTGCATCGAGCAACCGACTCCCTGAGTAATGGACGGATCTGCCGCCTCTCTGCGCAGCTCACTGCAGATTCACTCTGACCGCATGTGCGCGCTCCGAGGGGACGGGAAAGCTCCGGGGTTGCCTCCGCCGTGCGTGTGTACCAATTCATCTTTACCACGACCACTGATCACGTCAGGACGGTCACACCCCCGCCTCAGCACCATCACCATCACCACCAACACCACACACACACACACACACACACACACACACGTTAGACCCCAGAAGTCACAACATAGCTGCTTACACTGTGCACACACTCATTTTTCCCCCTTTTCTCTATAAACTTTACCAAAAAAAAAAACAAAAAACAAAGAACAAACGAAGCAGGTGAACGATTCAGACTCTGCTGATTAAAATGCACGAGGACCCTCAGATCAAACATAGTTCATGTGGTGTGAATTTATTATTCTGATCACACTCGGGTGATGCTCGTGCTGGACAAGTTAGAAAGTTCCCCAACTTTTCCGTCAATCACGCGCACACAGGCTTTATTCGTGATTTTATTAGCACATTTCTAATCATCAGACAGCTCCTTGTTTCCATTTTGCGTATGAAATGCTCCAAACAGGCGGATAATGATAAGATCTATGTTACACTAAAGCGGAGTGCGGAGGGAGATGAAGTTACAGTTTGGCACATGTAATACTAATAAAAAAAAGAGAGAGAGAGAGAGAAATACTTACAATCTACCAGAGAGAATCAGATCCGTCATATTGTGCTCGATGAGTCTGGAGTGTGTTTTTCCGATTCCCTCCTCTACACAGCAACAGAGGCAGGAGGCATCGCGCCAAGGGGTTTTTTTTCTTCTTCTTCTTCTTCTTGTTTCTTGTCTTCTTCGATGCAGCGGTTTCTCTGCTGCAGTCCAAGGAAGACGAGAGAGAGGCTGAAGGGAGGCTGAGGGGAGGTGGGAAACGTGAGTGTGTTAGGAGGGGGAGGAGGGAGGGAGGGAGGAAGAGGAGAGGAGAGGA
>NW_019525233.1:265104-330691 GCF_002814215.2 Seriola lalandi dorsalis | reverse complement strand
GGGGGGGGGAGCTGGAGTAATAGGCAAGACTGAAATCAAATAGTATAGGCCCTGAATGCCAGGGACAATAGTGAAGCATTTCAGTGTAGTGCAACAGTATCTGTGTGCAAAGGCTCCGGTGATGCAGGGAGGTTGGCAGGATCACAAGCTGCTGAGTGAGACTGGAGGAGGAGAACAAAGAGGAGCAGGAGTCAGGGCTGGAATCAGAAGTTCACTGAGTGGAGCAGGAAACCAGCTGCTGCTGCTGCTGCTGCTGATGCTGATGCTGATCATCTCACCTGTTATCAATGTATCAATAACACTTTATGATCTCAATCTATCATCTTAAAAGGTCCCACAATTTACACTTTCCTGTGTTTTATTTGAGGTGTTGATCCTGAAGAAGATTTATTTGTGGTTTTAAGAACCGAAACCCAATCTCAGTGTAGTTTTACATCTCATCTCTCAGGCTTCTCTCATGGAGCTCTTGTCACAACAGGTTGGTGAGCCAATCAGAAGAGAGGAGGCTCTGAGCCTCTATTCTGATTGGCTGAAATAAAAATATAGCAGATTTCAGGTAAAACACTCAGAGAAACCAAATCCTACAAGGTTTGGATGGTGGGTCCAGGTGGGCGGGGCTTGGGGCACAGCTGAGAGCGGTGACTGCTTTGTTGTGACATCACAAAGTTACAGACGGCTGGTTTTAAGGCTCAGTTTCTTCTCTGTGGACTGAGCGCTTTGATACTTTCACAGTATTAATACAGAACCTAGACCTGATCTATAATCAAACAACACCTGGACATCTACCTTTAGACTGTATGGGACCTTTAAAACCACTGGAGCACCAATAAAACTGCCAAAACCCAGAGCTCAGTTCAGCCAAATCAAATCATCTCAGCTGTTATCAATGTATCAGTTACACTTTATGATCTCAATCCATCGTTTTAATGGATTATCATCAAGATTTTATCATTGGCTTCTATGAGGGCTTCACTTAACACTCATTTTCATTATCAATCAATCTTTGTATCGGGCGGTGCAAAATGGTTCCCCAAAAAGTTCGAGTTAAGTGTGAACGTCTGGGCAGAGAGAGTAAACCCCCCCCCCCCCTTTTCTGCATGGCTAGTGAAGGGCCATTATGAACTGCAGTGAATGAGCACTCCTCTCCTCTGCTCTCAAAAATAACCTTTGGGATCTCGAGGAGTGAGGAAGGAAGTCGGGAAGGACGTCCCTCTTACTCATTCAATAAAAATGCAGATCCATTTGCATTTCTATCCAGCAGCTGTTGTTGAATTTGAGGGGCTGAAATGAATAAAACCCAAAACACCCACATATACACACACACACACACACACACACACATTATACATATCAGGACATGCCTGCACACGTGCACGACACGAAAGTACTCGAACCGCCACTAATTTGTTCCTGCATTAACATAAGAGGAGATGTGCTCTTGATGTTAGGAATCACGATCTGGGCAGGCAAACGGATGAACTGCAACATAATGAAGATCTCTCTTTTTCCGTTATTGTCCCTCTTTCTTCCTTTTCCTTTTCATGAACCTTCGCAGACTTTCATCATGTACAGGATGCAGCGAGTGGGTGGACACGGAGAATAATACTGGAGAGAAAGAGCAAGATTAAGAGAGCTCAAAATTCTGTGTGCTCCTGTAAGACAAAGCCTTATTGTTGAACATGTAAGGGACGTGGCTGTGGTAATATTAATGTAATAGATGTGAAACTCACAATGAATGAAGTCTCCCCTGAAGGGTCCCGGTGGTGTTCAGTGTGGGGAACAGGGTGTTGCATCCAACTGGTCAGCCCCCACTTATAGTTTTACACATGAACATCACTTTACTTGTCTTGAGGAGGACTACTCATTTGTACAATGTCTATAAAGTTTACCATGATACTTGATGATCCCCTGAAACCTCAGATATTGTCCAACTGTATAAATATGAATTTAAAAAAAAGAAGATATTACATGAAACATTTTGTGTGCTTCTGTGTGGCAACAATCACTGTTGCACAAGTATCCACACAAACACTTTGAAATATGACTGTAAACACACTCATCGCTACTTTAAACTCTCATTCACATCTGCACCAGTACATGCGCACAACCGTCCTCGTATCCTGTTCAATACTCATGAATAAACTTGACATTTTTTGCACTCTTCTCCAGACCTCTCAATATTACAGCCTTCGGGGAGTACACTTAGATAATATACTGCAAAATTGTTTTGAGCAATTTAGTTGGATGTGTGATATGGAGTTTAATTGATTTCTAATTATATGCCCTGGTGGGCCCATAATTTCATGCGTAAAAAAAACAAAGGGGGTTGTTAGCAAGGTCTGCTTTAGAATCGGGATGCACTACTTTGTTTTCCGTGTAATTACACACTCCACTCATCTTCCTGCTCATACTTTGCGCGCACACACACACAAACACACCTTCGAAAAATGTATTTTTTAGAGGAAGGTAATTACTTCTTTTTAACATAACTTCCAAACCACTGAGTAAATACATTGGAACAAGACTGACTCATACAAAGTAATGGACAAACTCTATTCCAGGTAGGAATTAACATTTCTAAACTTTACTAAAATCATTACCCACACAGCATTTGCTTGAATGAATGAATCAGATTTTACTGTCAAAATAGCAAACTTTATTTAAACTGTTTAAGATGATAGTGAACGGAGCTGCTTATTCAGCCAACCACACTACAGTGGCCTCATCTCTGGCTTCTGTCTCCGCCCTCTCGCGAAGCTACATAAAAGGGCTTGTGAGGATTGAGATACTGTTGAGTGGTGTGTTAAGTAACAAGACAAATGGCCTCTGGAATATCCCGGGTTAAAGCAAGGTTAATTACATTTCTCAACACATAGGGGTGAAGGGTTACAGAGGAGGATGCTGCAGGAGGATGAGAGGAAGGGGGAGTGGCAATGTTCGAACACAGAGAGGAGTTAAGAGAAGTGACTGTAGCAGAAACCTTGAAAGAAACAGTCAGACATTTTTTGGAGATGTGCGTATTTACTTTCTTGTCAACAGTGAGATGAAAGGAGTGATACCACTCTCATGTTTGTGCATCAACTTTGAAGCAAGACCCAGGGGTTGATTAGCTTTCCTTAGCTTAGTTTAGCTTCTCTTAGCTTAGCATACTTTGCTTTGTTTAGCTTATCTTAGCTTAGCTTACTTAGCTTATACTATTTTAGTTAAACTAAGCTTAGTTCAGCTTAGCATAGCTTATCTTAGTTTACTTATCTTATATTATCTTAGCTTTGTTTATTTTAGCATAGCTTAGTTGGGCTTACATTAGTCTTATCTGAGTTTACTTAGCTTATCTTACTTTGACTTAGCTTAATTTATCTTAACATAGTTTAGCTTATTTAAGCTTACTTTAGGTTAGTTTACTTATATTATCTTAGTTTAACTTAGTTAAGTTTAACTTAGCATAGCTTAGCTTAATTTATCTTAGTTTAGCTTAGCTTCTCTTAGCTTAGAATATCCTATCTTAGTTTAATTTAGCGTACTTTATCTTACCATAGCTTAACTTATTTTACCTTAGCTTACTTAGCTTAGCATAAAGAGTGCGGGAAAGAGGCCAAATTGTTATTATAATTATTGTATCATATATTATTATTATTATTATCACATATATTATCATTTGTATTTTTTATGTTGTTAGATACAACCAGGATTTAGAAGCAAAAGCACTCCTCTGTTGCTCTACTTGAATGTGTGTGTCTTGAGGTTTCAGTCATGTTACCATTGTCCTAATAATAGCAGCCTCAGTGCCATTCATTCTTATTATTACACTATAATATGTCAGAGTTTTTTTTCCTGTGTCTGTGAATAAAATAGAGCAATAGTATAATGTTTGTTTTCGATCAGTGGTCACACCTGGGCTGCTCCGACCGTAATGGAGGATAGAATAAATACAGTCAATGAGCCGGTGGAGATGATATTTTTGATATCTATTCATTTTCCGTAACCTGGGAGAGCTCCATGACAACAGCCTGATTTGCCTTTGCCCTGTGATCTTTTTATGTGTCACGTCTCCAAACCCCACTGAGAGCAGATACTTTTGTCCACAAACCTCCTGCAAATGTCAAAGTGTCAAGTCATTTTCCTCCTTGGAGAAAGAAAAATGACGCAAATGCTTATTTAGAGGCCTGAGAGTTTGTTTGTTTGTCTCTTATGTAAGATAACTGATGTGGAACCAGCTAATGGCCATTTTACTCTTTGCATCTGTTTACTACCTGATGCTGACACCATATTTCTTTATACATTATGACACTCAGCTGAAAATCTGCAAGCAGAAAGCAATCAGATAAACATTTTGTCTAAGTATAAGAAATTCCTTTTATTCTCCTGCTCACTATCATCTTAGTTTAATATCTTACCATTATCATTTTTCTCAGTAATAACTGCATCTTCTTTATAAAAGGTACAAATATAATATCACAGAAGACCAGCCTGTTTCCTGAGCATTAAAAGACCCACACAACCCTGTACGACATGAATCTGGTGATGCTGGAAAAGGCCTCAGGGCAATAACCTATTCCTCTCTTCTTTCACTTTCTTTTCCCATCAGTTGAACAAATGGAGGGTTAGTAAAGAGAAAAATACCATCTTTGAAAGTCTCTACCCTTAAAAAAAAAGAAAAAGCCACCGGTGTACTTATTACAAACACTGCAAATGACATCTGTGTGTATGTGGGTGTATAGATGCTGTCAAGTGCATGCGTGAGTAAGTGTCATGTGAAACATAATGCAATGAGGCAAGTGTGGGCGGCGGTATAGCCAGGGCACATCAGTCAACGCAACATGTAATCACACTCAGGTTGCCGAGGCGACCTCTGGACTAGTAGGAGTTTTCATGAGCACGGACAAAAGCTGAATTGACATACAGGTGGTAATTCATAAAACTTCAAGGAAAGGGATTGTTTGCGCAACATCCTCTGGAGTTGCTAAATGTGAAGTGTAAGGAAAAGAGATGGAGAGATTAGAGCAGTGAGAGGGGAGAGAGAGGGGCGGGGCCTGGAGGTTGATGGTCCCAAAGATAAGAAACAACATTTGTGTCCCGCAGTAAAGAAGAGGAAGACCTTTCTATTAGAGGGGAAATATACCCTCAGGTACAGTCAGTCATACATGTCAGTGTGTGGGGATAAAAAAAACCCAACGGTGGTGACCAGAAGTGGGGGAGGTGGGGAACAACTGGAAAAGAGTTGAGGAAGTGTCCTGAAGGAAGAGACTGTTGCAGTGACCTTAAAAAAAAAAGTCAGATATTTTCTGGAGATACGTTTATCTACTTTCTTGTCAAGAGTAAGATGAGAGGATTGATACCACTCATGTTTGTGCGTCAACTATGAAGCAAGACCCAGGAGACGATTAACTTAGCTTAGCTTCCCTTAGCTTAGCTAACAGCTCTGGATAATCCACAGTAATATGGATGAACCAAGCATTTAAATAGTTTATAATGACAGTGCTTGTGACTCAGGTGATTGCAGAATATAACAGCAGCAAAGAATGTGTTGTACCGCTCATGGTGACCACATCGTAGCATCACTTCACCTGTCATTTATGACATTTATTATGTGTCCAGCAAGTTACTGTGTCCCTGTGATTCCTGCTTCAGATACTGTAACACAAAACTGCACAGGCCTAGTTTAAATTATTTCAGGGTGAATGCAAACTACATTGCCCCATTCTGTCCTATCTGTCTCTCACACACACACACACACACACACACACACACGCACACGCACACGCACACGCACACGCACACGCACACGCACACACACACACACACACAGGAGGTTTAGGAGGTGGGCCATAGCATCCTATATCACACTCAATAATTTGTCATCTTCCATTAGGATGGAGGATAATAGATGGATAGTGACAGTGATGTTAATTGCTTTCCACCTCCTTGTCAGCCAGAGGTTGGGTGAAGAAAGAAAGAAAGAAAGAAAGAAAGAAAGAAAGAAAGAAAGAAAGAAAGAAAGAAAGAAAGAACTGACACAATTAGCCTTACCCGTTTCCCACCACTACACTCAGTTACATGTTCTGCTTTATTCTTCCACCTCTTGTTTTCTTCCACTCTGTTGCTGTGCCTGGTCGTCTGAAACCATCCTACATCAGTTCCTGTGTTTTTAATCACATTGTCTCATTACTGATCCTGTGCATGACTCCTCTGCTTTTCTGAAGAACCTATGTGTCACCTCACTCCGAAAACATGTCGTGCTACAAGAGAAGAACAAAACTTTCAAATGTTTTCTCGTAAAGAAAGAGCAATTCAGGACAGTAAGTGGAACTACTATGAAGGCTTGATGAATTCCATTTTTTTAAGCACAAAAAGCTGTAAACAAAAAGCCTAAAAGCCTCTAAACAACATTAATTGTTTCCGTATTACAATAGAAAGAAAGCCCATCATATCAAACAGACAACGAAATATGTGTCAAGCTAACTATGTGTGAGAGTTTAAAGAAACAGCACTGAACTACTTGTTTGCCAGTGGCCTAGTTGTTTTTTGCACCAGGAACATTTAGTGACACTGCAAAGTCTCTAATGAAAATAAAGGAAACTGTCTGTTTTATTTTATGGGGAATGTGTTTCTGAATTTGGTGCAGCCTTTTTAAAACTGCTGTGGAGCGTGATGCAGCAGCTTCTAAACAACATGACTGGATGTTACCAGAAGGGGTTTATAATATATTTTGTTTATTGACTGGGAATCAATCTTACTAGCTTTCCCTTTCCTAGCAAAGACGAGTTAGCCTAGTTTGCTAACTTTTGCTTTCTTAGCAAAAACTTAAGGGCGTGTCCTGGCGTAATCAATGCAATCTCTCATTCAACATATCTTTCATCAGTCTTTCTAAAAAAAAAATAATAATAATTTCTACAAATCTTAAAAAATGGAAAAGTACACCCACAATGGCTGCAGTATATTTACAGTTTATATTTCCAAACACAAAACATGAGGAGAATTCTAATTTAAGTTTGACTTTAAATACCGCTAACCCTGCACCTTAATGTGTAGACTGATCTGTACTCATTTCACAAACACAAGAGCTTCATTTAATGCGATTACTGAACGCCAAAGACAATTGAATAGCCCATTTCACAACCGAAAAGAATCAATTTCATTATTCGGGAAAGCTTGGTCAAGAAGGCTGCACACCTTTGGGTGAAATATGAAGCGTGAAGTGTCGGTGGCACTATGAAGTATTGACCGCAGCTCACGGGGATTCGTGTTAGATTTATTGTCCGGGGGAGACAAGAAGTGATAAGAGAAGCTAGATCGAGGGTTAAAGAGGAGACTACAAATATTGATCAGTGGCAGAGTGGTAAACAAAGTGGGGGCAGAAAACGGAGCGATATATAACATCACGGGTGGAAACCGGTGGAAAAGGAGGGCGCTTGTCAATCCATTACTTACGTTTTTCATGTCAGACACTAACCTTCTAAAGAGGTTACAGCAGTGGTGTGTGAATGTCGTACGGACACTTTCGGTTTGGAAGGAAGAGAGTGTTTGTGGTGGTGTGGGAGTTTTTATACATAATATACAGTATGTAATTGAATCAACGCACAGGGGCCAGTATTACAGTGCAGAGCTTTCCCAGAAATAACTGCATATGACAAGGCTAATCCTATTACAATGCTATTCAAGCCCTGCTCTAACAACCTCACAGTCTACTGATGTCATATGGCAGCAGCTTAGAGGAACAACGAAAACGAGGCGAAAAGCAATCTGCAGTCATATTTCGCTGGAATCACTGACCAGTTTCCTGGTGAGTGTCAAAGACTTTGTACCACTGCTGTCAGTGTGACTCAGCAAGAGTTTAGATGTAAAAACAGCAGGGTCATGTCTGAAGAGGACAGCGGAGACGGAGACAGAGGAGGATTGTGATCGTGAGAATCATCGCCATACGTCAGTCCTCATCGTCACTGGAGAAATGAAGCATTGCAAAAGCGATGAGAGACAAGTCATGACAAAATAAACGGATCGCAGGTGAAGTTGAACATTTTCTAAGCCTTGTCCACTCCATACTGCCACGTCTATAGAGCTTTCTACTGTGGTTCTTGCACACAAGCAGTTCAACGTTGACTTAATGGTTGCAAACCCTGTCGCTGGCTGACTTGTAAAATGTTTCAAAAATATGCATTTAAAAGGCTTCGTATCTTGCAAAGAAAGAGCGAGGCTAAACCTTCATGTCACAGGAAAAAAGTTAGCATCATCACCAGTTGATGATCCATGTAGAAGACATGGAAATTACAGCATTGTTCTTCGTAGGTGCATGAAAAGTGTAAGATTTGACTGTTATTCTGTTGTAATATCACCCTGTTGGACCCATGTTTTCATTCTTAACATTACTAGAGAAAAAGCTTTGAGGATGAGGAAAGTGTTTAGCTAACATGATGCCATTGTTGGGTGAAGCTGCAACTTCCTCAGATCCAACAAAGAGCTACACAGGGCTGCTAACTCTGATAGCATCCAGGACTGGTTTAACTCACCAATGGGTCAGAGCCAGACACGTCACCGAGAACAAGACGGCTATAGATCATTTTCTCCCCATATGCAGGGAAGTAACACACTTCACTTTGTTTGACGCTTCAAAAATAATATTTGAAATGTCAGAGACATCCTGTCAAAAATGTCAAGGATTCACAGTGACATAAAGGAATCTCTGATCAATGGAGGATTTTCATGGAGTAGAAGTGAAAGCCCACATTGCTCCTGAGAGCCCAACATGTTGCCCACAGTCACTCAGGGAACCTTATCACACAGGCCGCTGATATCACCGAAGGGAAGCATCTTTGGCTCACCTGTCGAAAATAAAACCTTATACTTCTCAGGCTCGGCTCTAATGTGCTTTGAGCTTTAACACTGCTTTTATTTACTGCAAGCCATATGGGCTGTGACAATATTGCCGGTGCAGTAACTCCCAAACCATGATAAAAACTGCTCACCTCATGATCACATTCTCATTGTTCAGTGTTCCTTCTTGTTTCCTCCTGTACGCACAATGCCATAAAAGCCAGTTGCATTTGTGAAGGTCACTGGGGTGTTGAGGAAGTTACCCAAACTCCCCCCCCCCCAAAGGCAATGAGCTGGGGATGGCCGTAACTGCTGGAGGGGGTGCTGAGGCCCGAAATGGGATGGATACGTGATCTAAGTGCACAAGCAGCAGCTGGGGCTATTCAGAACAGAAGTGCATTTCTACACGGTCCAATAGTCAACGCACAATACCTCAAGAAGGCTGTATTTATAGTGTCCTTCTACAGCTGAGGGGTCGTCATCACCCCAAGCCTTTGAAATTGTCTTTGAAATAAAAAAAAATACTGTCATGTGATTAAACCGGATCCATCAACTCCTCTGTTGAAAGAAGGTTTGAAAACATACAGGGAGACCATACCAATGTCACCATGAACCTTTCCAAGATTTCAAAGTGCTGCTGACAACAGCAGGATAAGCTAAATGTACTAACACAGAAGGAAAAGGCAAAAAGGAGAAACAAAATCAGCTCATATGGTTATACTGTGAACTGTCTTTGCTTTGTGTCATCATCTCTTCACTGACATTGATCAGAGCTGATTTGCATTACACTGAGGATCCCATTTTCATAAACTGAGGCAGATGAGCAGTGAAGGGAATCAAAGATTTCCGCAGGGCGGCTTCCCTCCCACTCCCTAATGTCTCATACAACAATAAAGCGTTGTGTGACTCACAGCTGGGGATTCCTCGGCTGGTGAATCTGGCTGCTACAGTGCATCCTTGGCTCAGCACTTTCATCTGGATTGAGCTGACAGGTTAAAGCCATCAATGAATCCTTCTCTTAATTACTTCCATAACGAGCAGCCATTAGTTTGAGCAAGGGAAGGAGAGGACACTGGTTTGTTACATCCATGAGGGCTGTTCTTGCAGCAGCCATTACAGACCCAGCATAATCATCCAGACCTCCAGTTTCCTACTCACCCACACGCACAAACTCTTCACTGATTGCTGCAGAGTGTGGAGGAGAAAGGACAGTGGCATCCTATGCAGCTCTATACGTATTATAGGGTTGTTTTTATCCTTTCAAATATATCCAGAAGGTGCTAGAAATGTCTGCCACGAGCTCGAAAACAAAATGGCTAAATGAACACAGCTGGAATCCCCCATAAAACAACAAGTTCAGCAGGTTTTTAGCCGTTATCTGCCAATCTATTTCACATTTCAACCCGAACACGACTTAAACATTGTAACTGTGAACCTTTCTCTCTGAAATAGTCTGGAATCAGCTGGAGCCAGTTTCCACTTTCGAGGAGACAATTATTTTGTATACAGCAGGATAACAACACTGCACAAATTTTATTGGCTACACAATATTTTTTATAGTAACAATGGATCAAATTATAGTGTGCAAAGGGGCTGCTGATGGTAATAAACCCATAGAAAACTATCACCTACTTCAGTTTCCTGCGGCGTTTTAGTGTCTCTTGTTTTTTTTTTCGTTCAGGAGTTGGTGGAGACCAAAACAGAGCTTAAAGGCGAACAAATATTAGATTCATCATCAGGTGGACACAAACATGACCCCAAATGAATGGTTATGTTGCTCCATATCTGGATGTGCACATAGTCAAATGTTTGCCAACATGCTCCCTTTATCAGCTTTTAAATGTTCTGTAAACGATCGTCACGGCCACTAGATGTCGCACTATTCCACCAGCATCTCAGACCAAAACAACTGCTTCGTCTGCCTTTTCTCTTTACTGGGAAAATGTACCGTTTGGTATCTTCAACAGTATTAACAAACTAGAATCAATTTGGTGATTATTCATGAGAAATTTAATATCAATAAATCTGAATTTAGCCATTTTAAACCTTTATTAATAGTATTTGAAAATTAAACCAAACAGTACATTAAAACTATTTTAAGTTTGGAAAAAAATAAGAAAGTTGTGTTCTCTGTTTAATATTTTTATTTAGATCATTCCCTCTGGCTCTAATCTTGATAGACGAAAAGATGTAAAATTCTATTTGGCCATTTAATTTTGAGCCATACATTTTAAAATATGAGCATATTAGTGGGAAAAGGACAAAAACAGGTCATTATAGCAACTGGACAAAAAATTGTTGTTGTGATTTAATAAACAATGATTGTGTGTTTTAGATTGGAGTGACCATCGGAAAGAAACAGACAAGTGGACATAGCAGGAAGGTCAGGATTTCAGTTTTCCTCACACCTTAGATAAAGGGACCATTTTCCCCGAAACCAGGTTATTAACAGTAACTGAATGCAAGGATTTATGACCATCCAGGTAACAATCCAGCACAATGACATGGAAGTGACAGCCTCTGCCCCCAAGCTATTTTTCTTGGTCCTGTGTGTAATTTAATTAAGATTAAACTGAAAAGGTCTATCTGCCGACTGAAGAAAGGTCTGTACAGCAGATCTTATAGCATCTCTCAGGCTGTTCTGAGTGAACACAGCTCACAGTCAGGGGGCGTGTTCATGCGCTCATTCACACACTTTTCTGTATGACTGCATATGAGCTGCGGATCTGTAAATGCAGACTTTATTTTCAGGCCTGCTCTCCTCTTATCAACTGTCAGCGGCTCTCAGAAGGTTAAGTGGTTTCTTCAGTACACACTCCTGTGACAGATTCAGTGACTGACGATGGTAGAGAATCATTAGACAATTCATTAATGAGAGGAGTCATTGTCGTGATACATTTCAGACAGTTCCCTTTTTTCAGTCAGTCAGCATTTCCCACAGGTTTCCTCAAACTCAGTGTGCCGTGGAAGCTTGTACGCAGACATACTTATAGGACTTATTAATATTCACAGCCTGCGTCATCCACAGACACAGAGTTTTAAGAACGCTGTTTCTCTGAGAAAATCTATAGCTTGTCTTCTATCAGAATATACAATGAGTTAGGGTCACTTATCTCATGTTCACAACAGTGCGTCATCTTATATAAGCAGCTCTCCTCCAGTGAGTTAAAGCAGGTTCATAAATCATTCCTGGACCACTCATACACGTGACTGATAAAGTTTGACTACACCCTTACTCACCGACTTTACTATTTTTACCCTGATCTTTTAACTGCCCTGGAGAACCATGGGTTAAATGTCAGCCTTCCAACAGATTCAAATCTATTGATTATGAACATTTATTCACTCATTCATTTATCAAGTAAATCTGTTGGATTTCTCTGTCCATAAAGCACCAAACCTCATTCTTCCACCACTACTTCCAACTTCTGATGAAAATAATCATAATATAATAATAATAATCCTTATTTATAGAGCACTTTTCAAAATCTATGTTACAAAGTGCTTAACAAAGGTAGCAATAAAATTGAATCAATGAAATCAATAGATTTCAAATAGAAGAAAAACAGATAAAACAATGAAAACAATCAGTATGTAAGAAAACCAATAGCTCTACTATAAAAGTAAGTTTTACGCAGGGACTTAAAGGAGATCACAAATTACGCCAACCTGACTTCCTCGGGGGTCCTGACTAAACTCTGGAGAGAGCTTTAAAACTAATCAGAAAAATCTTAAAATCTATTCTAAAACATATTTGGAGCCAGTGTAGACAGGCTAAAACATCGGTTGTGGTTAAAAGCCTGCCAGCAGAGTTCTGTAAGGTCTAAAAATACACTCTACATTATGATATCTAAATACTGTCAGCTATAAATCAGTGATACCTTTAAGAATTTGTTACATAGCCTATTATAACACAGTTAATCTGCCAACCTTTTTCACATTTTGCAGCAGAAAAAGCACCAATGTCATGAATCTATTTTTGCCGGTCACAGGTCCCTGGTGTTGTACATGATGATGTCACACTTGCATGACTTTTCAGGACACTTTAATGCAACAAAGCAACTGCTAATGTTATTAGTCTCTATGCTAAGTAACTACAAAAAATGTATGAAATTGCAATTGTTTAATTCGTTTCTTGATGTTTTAAAATATTCAGCACCATGAGGAGAGATAGTCTGTCCCAATAGGCCTTTCTCATGGCAGACATCTTGACTTTGTCAAACGCAGGTGCACATTAATGACAATAATGGAGGCTGCACTTCCAGGCCCAGTATTGACTTATGTCTACCTCAGGTAGCGTGGGACGCTTAAGTGGAGCAGATGCATCCTTAATGTTAGTAACACCTGTGCATTCTTTGTTCTGAATATTAAAATGTCTTCAGCAAAAAATTCAAAAATTCAAATGCTTTAATTTGAACTGTCCGCTTGCATTTATTTTTGGTTTGTTTACATATTGCACTGTATAGTTTCCTTGTTTTATCAGTATAACACTGACCCAGTGCAAAAGCAGCCTGAGATGAGTAACAATAATAATACATTTAAAAATAAAAATTTTTGGTACATTAACTGCAGATGAGTTTCAAGATCAGCAGTAGTGATTATAGCATCATCGGTAAACCTCATGAAATCATAACTGCTGTTAGTGTTGTTACAGGAGGAAAAACAAACAGACACAGAGAGAGGAAGAAAGGAACATCATATCTGAGGACAGTGCAGCAGTGTAGCCTACTGGTTGTTTGCTCACAGTCCTGTATGATCATGCGGGGGGGGGGGGGGGGGGGGGGGGTTAATAGAGACTGAAAGCTCATTATGCACACCTGTCACCTGTTAATTATTCAACTTTAAGTTTCAGTCAACCCAGTTACAGTCTGCACATTCGCTCCAGTGCTGCCAACAACTATGCATAACACAAACAGCATGTCAAAAGCTAGTAAATACACAAAACTACCAAGTAAAAGGAAGACAAAAGTGACAGTACACTCACAGACACACACACCCAAATTAATAAATAAATAAATAACACGTCATGGTTAAGCTGCGTGTTGTGTCTGCCGCGCTTCTCGGCCGTATAAACGAGGGGAGCCAGTCTCGCTCATGCGAATGACGACTGTAATTCGACTAGAAAGAGAAACTGCTGAGTTGGCAATGCCTGCCTGTCTTGGGAAGGTCAAAGCATTCCCGTGTCACTGACAAATGAGCTGTATTTCAGGCTGCCACTCGCTGCCGTTCTGCTCTGTTGTCTTTCAAACAGGGATGGAGGGAGGAGAGGATAGGCGGAGCGAGGTGGCAGCTTATGAGGCTCCAGCCATGGATGTTTTCCCAAAATAATCTTTTATTAAGTTTATTATAACATTATTTATATTTATGTCTTAAACTTGGTTTCATTTCCTCTTAGTCTCTCTGACTGGACCAGAAAATCAATGGAGCTCTATTAGTACTGTACTGGGGAATTAGCCATTTATATTATTATTTATTTTAAGCAAGCTGGACTAGCCATGAGGGGAAATGAGTAAGAGAGCGCGGGGACAGGACAGGACAACCTGTGGACCAGGAGAGGAAGCAGGAATAGAAAGGAAGAACCAGGAGGAGAGGGGTGGAGAACAGGTGAGAAGAAGACAGAAGAGGAAGTCTGGATTTGAAGAGTGAAGAAGAGAGTAGAAAGGGAGTATGGTGGAAAGAGGGATGGGTATGGAGGTAGATTTTGTCTCAATATTTATTTGAACTGATTGACAATCAGTGAGTAAATGTGTGATCTGCAGATATAAAACACCTTCCACAAATACAAAAAATACATTTGTAAACTCTTAAAAAGTATCTTGCAAATATAGAACGGATCTACAAACAAATTTCCCAAATAAAAACATACCTGTGAATACATTCAATTCATTTACAAATAAATGAAAAACATGAGTGAATATCTTCCTAATATTTACAACTTTCAAACATTTTTGAATCAATTTTTTTTCCATCACGCTTGTGGATTTACGTTTTGAGACCAACCTTCTGCCGGTCTGAACGAAAATCAATTTGTATCGGAAAACAAGTGATCGCTTGCTGACGCCGCCATTTCCGCTTTTCAAAGTAAGAGCACACGGTCTTCCTTGAGCTGTTTCATTTCCTCAAATAATCGGCGACAAGTAACGTGCGCTACGTTAACGGTTGTAAGATATTAAGTGACAAAACCTGGTTAAGGTCTTCGATATTTTGGCTTTTGGTTTTGATATTTGTTTTGTTAAGAAATTACAATTTCATTGTTCATTGTTAATACGCAGGCTACTAACGTTAACTACTTACCTGGACCTCGTTGCCAGGGCGACAGTAAACAGTCATGTTGAAGACTGAGGGAAGCAGGGTTCGGACATTCCATACTGATGAAGACTCATTGTAAATAGACCACATTTCGTACCCATACAACCTGTAAAGAGATAACTAGTGTCATTTCTTTACCATTGAGTTTATTGTAATCATGCAGTCCATTTGCTGTTTACAGCATAATTGGTATTTTCTACATGTAGGCTACACTCAGTTGGCAGTTATCTTCACTTGTCCTGCATATTCACTAGAACAGCCAACTCATCGTTTACAGGTGGTAATAATAAGGAATATGTCATAATGAAAAATATATACTAAATAAGTGAAATAAAGGTTACACAGTTCATGTATTTATCATTTGACAGAGGGTTGTATAACAAGATGTAACTCCACCACATCTTACTTATTCACTCATTTACAGTATATAATTTTATTTTGTTGGGGTGTAGTCATGCCGATGACTTACCATTTATTGCTGGTTGTGGCACTGGCCTGAGCTGGATTCTGGTATCCCTGTGAAAACACATGAATATACAAAATAAAGCAAACTTTCCATTGCAGGGAAAACCAGGTCATTTTAGGCAACTGTTCACAACACATTATGGAGTAACATTTAACTAAAATTCATTACACTTACCATTATTAACTCAGTCAGGTGCAAGTTTTGCAGGAAGCTCCTATCAGTTTCAAATGAGGTAGCCGCACAGCTCCAACTGCAGGTACTGTTAACAGGAATCCTGGAAAGATTTTAAAAAGGTGGACTCTGTGATTGGACTGTCATTGTCAAATCAGATTCACGTGTAAAAACGTCGTCAAAATTTGTACTTGTAACTACGGTGTCAAACACTGTGTGGGAACTTTGAGCGCTGTATTTGTACACATTAACAAAAGCAGTTCATCATTCAGTGTCTTTGTGAAACCTCATCACAGATGCACACTTTAATCACACCATTTTTTTAACACAAACATAAATCTCTTTGCCACAAGCACAATTGTTTTTCATGCAGATTTATTTTACAGGATTACAAAGTTTAATTTACAATTACCAACTTCAGAATTATTTGTGAACATCACTTTACAAGCTCAAAATCATTAGCACCCTAACTTGAGCCTATATGGGAATGGGGTGTAGACTGAGAACGTGGCCTACTTTCAGTCCTAACAAATTAACCGTATTAGAAGAACTAATGCTGTCTGCACTCAAATCAGGTCGCCGCTTCCTTCTGCAGGCAGAAAATCCAGCGCGTTCGTATTCTTCTTCTTTGCCTATTTCGGATGGCTCCGCTTGATGCACAGATTACGATACAGCGCCACTACATTGCCATAGTGGCGTACAGACGCAATTGCAGTTACGAACGTCAAATCCACCGAGTTCCGAGAAAACAAGTATTAGAAATTTGAATTCTCAATGCAGGAAAACCCTGATATATATTGGTACTAAGCACTTGTACATACATGCATACAACCATGTATATACATACATAAAGTTATGCATGTACATACATACATATGCTATATATATATATATACATACGTATTCATAAACACGTAGGTAGATATGCATGCATAATGTGAAAATAAGTGTATGAGTAAGTATTAAAAATTTGTATCGGATTAGATATTCATGTGCAACCTTATCGACATCAAGGGTGCTGTCTTAACCTCCTCCAGTTGACACACAACTTCATACAGCACCACTGCAGACAGGCACACAATCCCTCCCCAACGGTAGTTGACTTTCACAACACTGAGCTGGTATGGCCAGCATAAAACTAAATTGTGCTGCTGCTGAAGGACCTTCTCAACCCGTTTTAGTTGAAAATGAAAAAAGCAAAAGTGCCGTTTGGAATTATTTTCCATTATCATTTTACCTGGCCAACAGCACACGTTACCGTTAGCCGTTTAACTATTAGCAATTAGCTTGGTACCGAGTCACCAGAGGCTCAGAGAATAAACACTGGTCCACTCCACTGGTCAAAAAACCCGCTAAGACCCGCTAACATCGGACATCACAATCTTTTACACTGAAGTTTCTGAAACACCGAGCAATAGAGAGAGAAGCCATCACTAACATTTAAGCTTAGGTAATTAGCAGATGAATAGCATGTGTACTTGTAATCAACCAGATTACCATCTCCACTTCTCGAGTGCTGCAGTGAGGAACAGAAAGCTAGCCGGCTAGCCAATATTACGAACAAGCTTAAGACAGGAAATACAACTGCTCACGTCTCAAACCCATGACAGACTGAAAGTTAAATGAAGCTATTTTAAGATGTTACAGGCTGCTGTGAACACTGCTTACCTTGTACCGTGAGCGAAGAAAACATTAAACCAAGATGGCGTCCCGCACGGAACGCTTCTCAAAACTACGGTGTCCCACAGCGGTCATACCAAAACCGGGATTCACCTGGGAATAAACTGTGACACCCAGTGGCTTATTTAGGCTACTGCCCTACACATGCATAACTGTATGTATACATGTACAGTATATGCCTGATAGTATGCATGTACAGTATGTGCAAGTGCTTGGTACCAGTATATTTGTATGTGCAAGTGAAGTATTCAGTTTTGGTCTAACAGCCTTTCATAGAATTGACTAAAACTGAGTGACACACATTGATATTGTGGATAATGGCAAACTACTGTGGCAGCCATGAAAGGGTTTCTCCATTAGGAAGCTTCGCACAGTTCAGTGGCTCAGTGTTTCCTCTGTCAGGAGACAAGTCTGATTCTGTAAATCAATTATGGAAATAGCTCAGCAAGTGTAGCATGACAGAGTGCTTTGATGGGGGACTGCAGGTGTGAACGAGTGTGTGTTATGGTCTGTGGTAATGCACACTGTAATCATTGCCATTAGAAACAGCTACTTCTCACAGCGTTGTTGATGCTAAACTACATACATTGACATTCTTTATTATTCTACTGTCTACTTCTAGACACTTCAACAAAGAAATTCTATTCAATCTTTAAAATGTTCAACTCAATTAGGACATTATGGGATGTATTCAGTTTTTTATATTTTCATACTTTCCAATAATATTCAATGTTTTTCTTTTCTTTTCTGACATTTCTTCATCCCCTGATTCTTCAAGATTCAATACAGTAAGATGTCCTGATGGAAGGCTAAGGTTTGCAAAATTGAATTCACTGTGAGGAAAACAAGGTAAAACAGCTCTAGATCCTCAACTGGGTTTTACCAGACCCAGTCAATGTATCATAAATAAACTAAAAATGTAAAAATAACTAAAATAAATAACTTTTCCCATTTCCACATGAATGAACATGCATCATACACACATACAGTATACATATACTTGGTTTTGACCAGAGGCGGAGCCAGACGTTAATCTACAATGAACCAGAATACCACACTGCCTCCTACTGGTCATACTGGACACTAGTTTCCCTCCCTGTGATTTTGGATTATTCTAGTGACGCATGAATTTACTGAAGGAGCCACACAAACTGTCTATCATTAGCACAGTTTAGCATGACAATCCATCAGTCAACCTTTAAGTTTAGTTTGACACAAAACCACTGTTTCTGCTGAGAGTCATAAACATTCAATTTGCAGGTTGACTCTCTGTTTTCTTATCACATCACATGATTGAAGTTGAGCACGTTTAACTATTCGTTTTCATTCTTCAGTTTGCAGCAGTCCATGTCGTTTCATAGAGTCGTTTACACACATTTTGTTCTCGAAGGCCTGTCTGTTCAGCTGAGCTTTGGGAAGCCTTAACAATGACACTTGGATTATACTGTGCGGAGAAATGACCCTGAGTGTCTGAGGACTGAAATAGATAAAACAGACAATACCTGTGGTAAGACACAGAACATGCACAGTCTTGTAATCACATGAAAATAGTCTATCAAAAGAATAAAAGACAGTGATAAGGATCCCTCTGTTTAAAAAGAAAAGTAGATTAATAACATACAGTATGTTATCAGCACAGCTGTCCTGGCCATAAAGGCTGGATCACTGTAATACAATGACACTGCCATACTTTGAATTATGCATGTGAAATGGTGTTGAAAGGAAATAGATTATGTGAGAACATGGAATAGTTCCATAACTCACCTTTAGTAGCAATAAAAACACTTTGGGAATCTGTTCCTTTATTCCTATTTCTCTGTTTTGTATATGCAGACTGACTACTAATCATAAACACATAATAAAAATATGTATTAATTCATAGAAATCTCAAAATTGGAGGCTCTTTTATTAATCAAATAAAAACCAACTGTGAAGAATTTGGGCATTGAGAGGTTTAACCTGCAAAGCCCAAAAGAAATTAAAAATGTTACTGTTCTGCAACCCTTTTGATTACAGTCATAATCCTGGTCTCCTTTGAAAGATAACTCTTTAAACTTTATAGCTAGAAAGTCAGAATGAGTAAAAAGTGATACTGAATCAAAGTTAAAGAGGCACAAACATGATAGAAATGTAAGTTTGTTTGCCTCGCTGGTTTCAGTGGCATAACAAAGGGAATAAAAGGCCTGTAGTAAACACTGTGGAGCCACAGCCACAAGTCCGAACCACCTCTGTGTCAACAGCTGTTGCACTGATATGATATAGTGATAAGAATCAAGAGACTTAGATCTTTCAAACAATGTATTATTTGTCATGGTTTTATGAAGACTGAGTTCAGTACAGAACAAAACAAAACACGTTCTACCAAGGCCAAAGCATCACACAGGTGGGACTGTGTATTCAGGTCATGTGAACAGCAGAGCTCCTGTAAAAACATGATTCATTCATTTATGATATTATAAAGTTACCTACTCAAACAAAGACTAAGTCTGTATTAAGAGGGTGTGTTAAGTGAGAGCTCCTGTTGCTGAGGAGGAAACTGGAGCCACTCTGGGTAAATATTTCTCATCTGTCCAGCAGCAAGGACAGAAATACAACTAGTATCCATAATGCATGAGTCCACACTGATCTATGTGACGGGAACCATATTTTTTAGTGTTCCTTTTGCTTCTCAGCCACTGAAACTCCCCAGTTCCCTGAAACAGTTTATTTTCTCCTTTCTCACCTGTCTGTGCTCCACAGACATCAAAGACAGACTGTGTGGGAATAACAAACCTCAGGCGATGTATAAAGTATCTAAATGTAAAGCAGGCAATTTATTTTTTTATTTCCATAGGAAAAAGGTTTAGACTTTATCTACTGACATCAGCCCACAGAGAGAGGCTTTTCCTCACTCTGCTCTTTGTTTTTTGTAGCTTTGTGAAATATGGTATTATTATCATAAGGAAATACAGAGGGACTTATTTATTTGCCACTGTATATTCACTGTAACAAATTGCTGAACTAAATACTAAAACAAAATGAAATAAATTACAATGTAATCAGACTGTCACAGTGAAAAAGTACAAAACTTGTTTTACTTTTATTTTTGGTTTATTTTTATTTTTTTGGGTGAAATTCAAAACAACATTCACAGAATGAAATATTTTACAAAATAAAATCTTATTGCGTATCATTAAACTAACTGCTATAATTTACATATAGTGTGTATAATGTATATAATGTTTGTCTGTCCCACTCTGTGTCCTCAAATCAAATCAAGCCTCACGTACAGTGTGTACCAGGTCATATGCAGCCAGTAAACATTTTAACACTTCCTCCTCGTTTCCTGGCAACTTGTTCCAAGTCGGCAAATAAGGCACGTCATGATGTCAGGATCGGTGTCACAGCTGTTGCACCTTAATGAGATAAAACCACACAAACACCTTTATAATTATCTACAGTGTGTGTCTGATAGCAGCGGCCGCCAGCAGAGGGCAGAGTGAGCTTGTGAGGCAGGTCACACTCTGCTCCTCCAACCTTTCCTGAGGTTTCTTATGTAAAGCTCCTCCAGAGGCTGTGCTCCATGAGTCACGTCCACAAGCAGCTGGTGTAAAACAGCCTGTTGCTAATAAATATCTTTAGAAAAAAAGCACTCTGAGGCTTAACTGCTGTAATCAGAGAAAACTACAATGAGTGCAGCCCACTTAAAGGAGTGGCTGCCGGGACGTGAATTTAAAAGAATAATATTTCCTCTGAACTGAACAGTTATATTCCTGTCCACAAGGAAGTGCTTGACACAGAGGAAAAATAAAAATAACAATCCATCCTGGTGGACCAGCTGCTTCCTTTCCTTTTCACCCACTTGGAGCTGCTGACCCATGAGGAATCTGCAGCTCAGAAGAGGATGTGATTTAATCACATTACTGCTTGATCAGCCCTGCCTGAGTCATGGTCCTTGACTCCTGGCCTCTAAATGAATCACAGAGCCACTAAGTCAGGAGCGATTTGTATGTCACTGTGATTGAATCAACTGCTGAAAGCTTATCCATCCAAACAACAGGTTATCTACAAGCCCTTCCCCGTGGCATTATACCACCACGTTGCCAAGTGACTGTTAGTGTTTTCTGGGACTCAATCTGAAACAAGAGGATTGGCTGTGAGGCTGAATCAAAGCTGATTTCACTGGAAAAGGCTGAGAGATAAGACCCTTGTCTCGTCTCACCCTCTTTTACTGTACTGTACTTTCTTCTCCTGTGCAGTGTGGTTATCACATGTAGTGTGCAGATTAAACTGTCACACCCGAAAGCCTGAAAATAAAAGATTTGAAGAGCGAATAATCTGTCAAACAGACAATAACTCCAGAAACCACTGATAAAGCTATTCTAGCAAATATAATTTGGATTAGTGAGTTGACTTTTGTGGTGGATACAGCTTTCAAAAACCTGTCAACTGGCTGAAGTCTCAGCATCCTGCCACTCAGACTTTTCCTTTTAATGGAAGAGAAGAGTTGGATTGTGCAGCTAATGGAAGTCTTGTGGTTTCTTCCTTTCCAGGTCTCATGATTTCATGGAACTGAATCAGACTCACAAAACCCATGACATGACTAAAGGCTCTCCTCTCCTCTCCTCTCCTCTCCTGTTACTGTACTGTGTGTGTGTGTGTGTGTGTGTGTGTGTGTGTGTCGCAAATCGCATAAAGATTATCACATGACTCACGGTGTACATAAGCACAGGCCTGGTAGAGGCTTATGTGAAGGAAGGAGACAGAGAAAGGGAACATTCTTCATGAATGACTGTATTATGTCATTTAGCATCATGAGGTTAAATATTTTACTGTTAACCTGGAATTATGCCTTATGTGCTTTTTCCCCCTATCCTTAAGTGACTTTATGTGTTTTATAATTTTTCTTTATTGGGCTGTTTAGTTCATTAAATCAGAGAAACATCATTATTTTAAACCCTGACCCCATGATAAAAGGATTTATGCTACAGTTAATTTAATACTTTTTACTACCCAGGTACTGTAGCTCCATTGACCTCATAAACAACCTAAAAACAAGTGGTAAAGTAAAGTGGTTGTTTATTCTGAATTATAATGGGATCTCAAATATCTTTGGTTATTATTTCCACTATCAGTTTCTATCCCATCAGAAATAATGGACATGCGTGCCGGCAGATTGTATAGCCATTAAATACACACGTGTATATGGATGTATGAATAGATTTTTCATTTCCTTGCAAATGAACCTTTCTAATAATTTGACGTCATATATATTTATATATGCTAATGTTTTACTGGACAGGCACTAATGTCAACACTAAGTGCTGATCCTGACTGCAGTCTTTGCTGGTTGTTAAAGGCACAATCCCAGGGGTGCTGGTGGAGCTCCAGAGGCCCTCATTATAAAGAAGCGTTGTAAAGAAGATGTGTTCTTTCACCATGATTTAATTCACTAAAAATATTAACCCAGGTGTAAAGGAAACAGATGATCTCTAAGAGTTAATAGTCATTTAGAAAACTGTTTTTTGGGATTAAAACTTAACCGTAGTGTAGACTAACATCTGTTATAAGAGTTTAGCATCAGTTTAATCAAAATGTGATGACAGTTAAACAACAAGCTCACAGTCTTGATGAATATGCAGTGTTGTAGAGAAATATATAAAATTAACTAACATCCTCCGTGGAGCATATGTTTTCACCTGTGTCTGTTCAATTCTCAGCAGGATCAAGTACAAGAAACAATTTCCACAGAACCTGGTGGAGGGATGGGACCTGGACTTGGGAAGAACCAATTAAATTTCGGGGCAGATCCGGATAATTTATTATGAATTTGATTTTTTTTCCCTCTTAAGTCTTGTGAATGTTGGTTGACATCTCTGAATGCCCTCATACAGTAGGTCACTATGTTATTGTGAATTGCTTATCATAATTGTGTGTAATTTACAAATACAAATGTCAACTGGGCAAAGTGGGCAAGAAGAACCTCAGTCCTTCAGAGGCCATGAATGCTCCATATTCACTGTGTGTGAGTTATTTATGATAATTTGATTGATTACGAAGTTGTACCTACAACACAAATGATACAAAGCAGTTGTGCATTATAACCCATCTTTGACATGGTGCCAAAATTATGTCTAAATTTATTCTGGATTCTGGAATACACACCAAGAAAAAGGGGGTCAGTGGAGGCCCACAGAGAATTTTAGTCCCTGGACCTGCTGAAAAACAGCACTTATCTGAAAGCATAAATGATTGTTTGTTTTATTAAGAAAGACATTGTAATGATAATTTACTAAAGTCCTGTCTTTCAGTGTATTAAAGCTAAATTGGACTAATAGTTGCACTTTCAGTAATCTGGAGCATCACACTTGTTACACCTCTGTACTCCTCAGTGTATTTTCAAATACTCCTTGGCCTAGTTTCAAATACTCCTCAGTCTATTCTCTAGTATTCGTCACTCTTTTCTGTAGTATTCCCCAGTCTATGTTCTACTACTCCTCAGTCTATTCTCCTTTACTCCTCTTCCTGCTCTGTACTACTCCTCGGTCTATTTTCAGTGCCATAAACAGGAGGCGGAGCCTTGGTCCAAATAAGGAGTGGATTAGGTGACGTCACACGAGCCAGCGCCCCTGCGCACCACACAAGTTGAAACACGCGCTCACCCAAGCAAGAAGAAGCAGCAGACGTCAGTTGAACATGGCGTTGAGCTGGAGAGCTGTCACCAGTCTACAGAGGTAAACAACTGTTGCCACAGCCTCCAGCATTTCTCCAACAGTCAGCGCCGGATTACCTGTGACTGCTGAAGCCAGCCTGACCACATTTATCCGCGTTTCATCCTTTTTCTGCCACTTTTGGGACTCAACGTACGCCGTCGAAAAGGGGCGGTAGCGCAGAGTTGACAGCTAACGTTTACCTGGATTATTCGACCACAGAATGTTTGCCAATCGTTTTAGCTAACTATCGTCTACCTAACGTCTATCTAACGTCTACCTACGCGGTTGGAGCTTGCTAGCCTCAGCTATTTGGGTTAACCCCTCTTGCACTGAGAGCTATTAGCCAGTCGATAACAATACAACATGATTCCGTGAACCGCTGCTCTTTATTTTTCTTGTCACACGCATCTCAGTTAATACTGTCAGTTTAAACGTAGCTACCTTGGCGATATATGCCAAGTTCATATTGTTTTTACTCTCGGCTTGAGAAGCGTTAGCCACAAAACGTTAAGGAAATGTCAGATAACCAGAGCTGGAACTCCTCCGGTTCCGAGGAAGATTTAGAGCCAAGAGAGGAGTCTGGACATCCTGTCAGTACCGGCCAGTTCAGTGGAGTCCTCAGCAAGGTAAGTCATGTTTTGATCAAAACCGAATATCCTCTAAATGCACCGGTCAATGTCACTGCCAAGTGCTAAGGGCACAACTGTCAAGAAGGCGCCTGTGTTCATATCAGGGCGAAATGAGGCACTCTGCCAATGTTATGACAAATCATGGCATGTATGTTTGAGGGAAGGGTTATCCGGCATCCTGCAACCGTCCATGAACGTTTCCACATTGGCGCCCAGTAATATTACATCGGTAATCCCCACTGAAGCAAAAGGAAAGCCCCCTAGTGAAATTGAATAGTGGGGTATGTAATGCACAGCTAGCTACATTAGCTCATAAATCCATCAAAAATAGTTTCTCATTAATTTACTGCAGGAGTGGGTGACGTTGATAGTTGATTCTAGGTTTACTGTGTAAGCATGTGGTGGTCACAGTTGGTTCCACAAAGCTGTTACCAATGTAGATAATTGGGGCAGGTGGTATTTTTTGCCTGGGGTACATTGTGCAGATATTGTGGTTGAATACAGACGAGTTCATTTCAGAGGTTGAAGCATTTTTACACATTACTATGATAACAATCCGGATACAGCAAATGTTACTGTGTTAGTGTTATGAGCAAATGTCCAGTGATACTGTAAAAAATACTTTGACAACAACATGCAAGGTGTTGGAAAACATTCATTGGGGTACTAGTATAAGTATGAGTGCTTAATTGAGTGCACTGTGTAAATAACAACTCTCCAGGCTATTGGTGACCTGTTCTGTTTTTCTTTGGTAAACAGACAGTTAAGTCTACTGCTAGACAAAGCCTTGGTAACCTATTTTGCCATCTGCTTCTGCTCACTTGGGCAAGACTTTGTTTTGGGCAAACTGGCCGCCGTTTTAATTTGTTAAGCCCCTGGCAAGATAATGTGGTATTAATCCTACTGTAGACTGGTTGTTTCTAAACAGATTGCATGCTGACCTGCTAACCAAGCATATTGTGAGATTAAGCAGATTGGCATCCAGAAAAGCTCACCTGTTCAATCATACTAAACCCTTTACACGTCATAAATCTTGTGAGGATTAATGAGTCTACACCTTACATAAAATCTCACGTGTCCTAACACAGGTTTTCCCAGAGGTGTAAGCATCTCAGATTAGGGATATACATTTTTTGTTTGTAATTTCTGAGTTACCAGAAAAGTGGAAATCACTCTCTAATTTAACAGTCTAATAAAGACTAGCTTTCTGTTACTTTTGTGTTGATGATTCAGCTCTGTGGTGATTGTTGAGGTTGTAGTTTGTGGTTTTGTTGTAGTAAACTAAATTATATTGTAAGATGTTTAATATGTTTTCAAAGTTGAGAACATGAGGTGGACACTTTTCAACACAACACCACCACAAAGTACAACCTCTAAACATACAATTTGAACCAACATACCAAGAACTAAAGTAGAAGGTCTCAGTGACGACTGAACATTTTAAGTAAGGTGGTGTTTATGCAAAGCTTCCATTACATTGTAGAGGTTTTTCTATTTTACTTGTCCACCAGTTTACAAAGATATTAATAAAAATACTTTTTTTTTCAGTGGACAAACTACATCCACGGCTGGCAGGACCGTTGGGTGGTGCTGAAAAACAACACACTGAGCTACTACAAGTCTCAGGACGAGACCGAGTATGGCTGTCGAGGGTCCCTCTGCCTCAGTAAAGCTGTTATTACTGTAAGTAGCACTGAGACTCTTTCCTAGAAGTGTCACTCTTTTGTTGTTTGTGTTTTTCAAAATGTCTTAACAAGAATGAGCATCGCTGTTTGTGTAAGAATTCTTCTGTATATTTTCTAAGAGGGAGGAAACAACGTTCTTGCTGTTTAAGCCACCAAAACCGTACAACTTACTGTGGCTGCTTTTCAAGACTCAAGAGGATACTTTGTGTGTGTATATTTAAATTGCAAAGTAGAGTCACAAACTACTTTTGTGTCACTTCACCTGCAGCTTCAGCTGATACCCTGTTGGCTATGTTTCGCTCTAGTTTGACCTTCCACCTATAAAAGCCAGACAGCCAGGCGGTCTGGTGTTCCAGTATTTTGGTTGCATGTCCATGATAACCACAGTGGGTATATTCCCTCCACAACAAATGGTGTACAGTGTTGTTCATGAATGGAGTAGAGGTGTCTGACAGAGGAGCCATACCAAAAGAAAGGATTTAATGTCAATCTTGACCTTTTCTTTATATTGGTTGAATAGCTGTAGTAAGTAGGGGCTAATCAATTCCGTCTGACCCAATTATTTTGATATTTAGGGTTAATATTGCTGTGTAAACATTTTGATAATCAGGTCAGAAATTTGTGAAAACAAGATTAAGTCATTACAAATCAGTTAAGGAATAACAGTTGCCATCAGGTGAACTGGCTGGTAAATTTGTCTTAGTCTGTGTAGCCATTGACTAAATGGTGCTTAGGCAGTTATTGTATTAGTGGTGATCAGAAAGTAGGAGAAAGCTGATAGGATAATTGTACAATCATCTATGTCTGTTTTGGTCAGAAATCTGTGTAATATTCACTGGATTTCAGCTTTGGCCACACTTTCTTCTCCCACACTGTGTGCTTTGTTCTTGTCACAAGTGATGACAAAATGTGCTGGAGAAAAAGGAATTTGCTTCTTTATAGAAAATCAATTTTCGTTGTGTGTTGCACATTGCATTTGCTTTGGCTTGCCTGTGGGAACAGCTCCACTTGTGTGATTAAGGAGCTCAGAAGAACTTTTTCAGCAGGGATGAAAATGCTGTGTCATTGTTTCTGCAGTTGTTGCTGTCTTAACCTTTCAATATAAAATGGTGCTTTGACTTTACCTACAAAGGTATAAAAAGTTGTTTTACATATACTCAAAGCCACACTGTAATATACTGTGAAATTCAACATGAATGGAACAAAGTTGATCACCTGAGGAGCTCATGTGGTGAAATCTGAAGAGCAAAGTCAGACATTTCTGTTTCTGCTTCGAGAGGCCTTCAGTCCACCCCCAGTCTTTCTCCATTAGCCTCTCACATGGTTTTGAGCATTTTTGTCACGTGATGTATAAGATATGATTCAGTTGTTTTGCATCCACCATATGTTTCTCTTAAATTCATGAAGGAAAGCCTCTGTTCTTTCCTGGATCCATATGTAGGCCTAAGGCTCGACTCACTGTTGGCAACTCTAATGAGAAACTTTACCCTGGAGTTTCTCAAACCCGATCTTCACCTGCAGGTGTTACCCTATTTTTATTTTTTTTTTCAAAGAACTACTGATTATGTCCCAAGCTCGCTTGAGGGTAACTGGCTTGTCAGGTGACTGTTCTAGTCCCAAAACAGCATGCTATGTGGTAACACTTCATCATGAGACTAGTAATGCTGTGTCACTGTATAGGCTAGACCGTGAAATGCAGCTGAGATAGAGGTAGCAAATTATATCAAAGCAGACACTCCATACTTATCAGACTTTTAATAATATCCCGTCTCAAGGATTTAAAAGAACTCACACTTTGCTAAGCACAGATATAATAAATCCAAATGTGTCAACAGTGTTTAATGACGGATGTTCACACTGTTTCACCTTTCATCATGTTTCAGTGGGAGCCCAGGTCAGTCATTGACTGAGGCTCAGTCTGTGTGTCTCTCTCCAAACAGTAACAAGGGAAATGAATAAGTTACTGTTCCCAGTCGGCATGAAACAGGCTTGGCTATTAGCTGTATTTGCTCAGCTTTATCCATTCCCAGCCTATGTAAATATTAACCTCCATGTGGTGCTCTACTGTAGTCATTTCTCATTCCAATGGAAATACGCCTCAGAAGTTTATGGGGTAAATAATGAAGAGTTACAGCTGGTGATGGTCATCAACAGACAGTTATTGCCTTTTTTGAACTAAAATATTCTCTGTTTTTCGTCAGTATTTATTTCTTTGATTTCTCCATCTTGTTATTTTTCCTCATAGCTCTGATAATAACTATCAGACACACATGCACCAAGATGCAGTGTTCTCAGACACAGGACTAGTGATGTGTCCAGATGTATTTCTTCAGATAAATGTAAAGAAAAGAAACTGGTAATAGCTACTTTCACATGCATTGTGACACCATTTAGATATGACTATAAGATTAGAATTCTGGATCGGGTAAAAGAGTGTCCATATAAGACCTTGTCACACCATGTGAATACACGTGAGCAAATATAGTATTATCTCAGAGGGAAGTCAATTGTCTAAACTGCAATATGAGTCATTCAAAAACTGCACCGCACTAGTTGAGAAACTGTAAGATAACACTTGATTTCTTCATTGTAGAAGAGCAAGTTTTTGAAATCATTTCTCAGAACTCAACACAATATAATAACAGACTCCTGCAGCTCATTGCTGGTGGCCCACTCCTCTCTGCTTTGTTTTATTTCTTATGTTTGGTCTGGTACAATGAAATTTCAACAGATTTGAAACAGCATCTGTTTGACACAGTCTCAACTAAAATTGGACAATGTAAACTTTGAAGTCGGCAGTATTCTTGCAGAGTAGCTGCTGGGTTGGATTACATTAATGATTATACACTGTTCAGTTCATTGTGTCCACCAGCTGTCTTTATACAATAGTGTAGGTAGGTCATACGCACCCTCCTCACGTGCTCACAGCCACCTTCATTACAAGGGAACTTGATGACACTTATTGAATTTGATAACGTTCAGCGTATCAGCCAACATACAGTAACTGTGAGTGTATTCATGTTAGAGATAAACAACATTAGCATTAGTAATAGACGCGCTTGTAGATTACAGTAGATTAGTAAACACAGGTTGACAGCAAGTCAAAATTATCATTGACTGGATTAAATAGAAACTATAACCAGTTTAGTTTGAAATACATTTGTACCATTTTCTAATGTTAACCATTCATCTCCCTTTGTTCTGTACATTCAGTGGCTCACCGTGAGGTAGAGGCTCATGCATATACCTCTATAATATTTTGTGAATTACTCAGACTTTTAGCATTATTGAATACTCAGTACTACAGCATGTATTAGAGGTGGCCTGCTAACTGACCATATAAGGTTGGTAATACCCCTCTTGTTCCTGTTTCATGAATGACAAAGTCACAATGGTGCAATGTCCTTGTTGCAGGTTTGCATCTGTACCCTACAAAAGCTGCTAACCACCAACACCATTTTTAGATCTGTGGTTAGTTAATAAGGGCACACTGGCCTACTTGTAAGTCCTTCTCTCACTGGAATTGGTGAGTAGTGCAGACTGGATCTGTAGTAGTTTATGGGCTGGATTATTTTGAGTTCTGCAAGGCAGTGGAACTGGATGTGACAATTTGGATTTTTCCTCATTACATCAAAGTGAGACTCTTGAGGTGGTGAAAGAGAGATCAAGGGTCAAGTAGATGTCAAACATGCTGTTTGGGGGGGGGGGTTGACGTAAGGCTTTGTGGAAAGTGTCTTCTGCTAGGAAATGAGACTCTTCCTCATAGGATGTGACATTCTCTACACATTGGGGGTCATGAAGAGGGTCAAGAAACACCTTCCCCATTCTGTGTGTGTGTGAGTGTGTTTGTGTGTGTGTGTGTGTGTGAGCGCGCGTGTGTGTTTCAAGGACAGAATGTTGTTCTTACTGTCCCCTTGTTGATTTAGCTTTCCTTTCCCCTGCCTTTCACTCTGACCACTTGGTGAGTCAGTGTTTCCTCCACTAGGGCAATGGGGATCCCGTTTTAGTGTCCAGTCTGGAGAAAGATGTTCCTGGCATCAGACCATAGTAGTAATGTTGCAAGAATACAGAAGACGCTGTATGTCTGAATGCCCAGAGAGCATAATTATGATGTTTAAATTTGCACAAATGAGTAATGAAATTCAGTTAGGTTTGGAGCAGCTTTGTAGGCTTTCTCAGTGTTTGCATTGGTTTCAGTCCCTGTATTTTTTTTTTTAGGCACTGAAAATCTCAAGCTGTTTTAAAGGGAGCTCCCATCCCTTCACGTCTGGAGACTGTGACTGCAGACACGTACACCAGCTCAAAAGGGGTTGGAGGGGAGAGGACAGATTGGGAGTCTTTTTGAAGCTGTGTAGGAAGTTTATGTTTGAAGAGAACAGAGACAGAGTGCTTTGTCTCATCATTTTAGATTTTGGCATTCATATTATTTGATACACAAAACATCATAAAATGTTTCTCTCCTCCCTAACATGCTCCCTTACAAGACCATACAGTTGAAAACTGTCTAAAAACAAACAAGACACACAAATACAAGCCCAACAAGGCTGACACTGATAACACAAGAGTCAGATATAATTGCGGTTGAGCTACTGCTGGGCCCCACAAAAAGGGAGGCCATTTGACAGACATCAGAAATAGTTGCTGGCAGAGACTCCTCACTGGCAAAAAATAAGCAAAGATGACAATACAGTCGGCTGAATTAAAGAAAGACAAAAAGCTCTCTGTCTGCTCTGGTATCTTGGAGGGAAAGAGTTTATTACATTTATGTCATCTGTAGTGTTTATTTTGTTACATACACATAAACATTACTGCTAAGGAAGTGCATGTCCTTATGGTCACAGTGTACATTTTGTCATGGATATTTTTAAGAATTTATTGTGTAGCAACATTCTGGGCATGATAACAACTTACTACCTATTTGATTTATTGTCATACAGATCTAAATCTTCATTTGTAATGGTATGTAAAGTGCTTTTTTCCAATTAGATGTAAAATATCCATCCATCTATCTATTTCTTTGTATCTGCTTGTCCTGAGCATGGTCACAGGAGGCCGAAAGGTATTTCACCATGCACTGAGCTGCAGAAATTCTACACGTTGACTTTGCACAAGTAGACAGAGACGCAAACTAAACACTCCATACATCTTTTACTGCTTTTTATGTCTGCTTGACTTTCACATAGCAGCCAGGCTGAGATCATTTTCAGCACGTCATGTCATCTAGTGAAGTGCAAGGCTGCTAAGATGACCTTCCCGTGATGGATTACAGTTTACTGTAGCCTTGGATCCCTATAAACTTCTGAAACCTGGTGCAGGCTTTCATTCCTCAACCTCAGTATAACCATGACCCCATAGTCCAGGGGTTGTTGAGAGGAACTCATTTTCTCACTGTCCTAGCAACCAACTGGCATTAAAATTCCATTATCTCTATAATATCGTATGGTTTTAGTGCAGTAGATTTATATTCTTACCGATCTTAACAAGTGTGTTAAAATATTCAGAAGAAAAAAATCAGTTGTCTTTGTTAATGTTTTATGTTTATTTTATTTCACATGGTTTTTGCAGGTTTGATCTGGTAGTTGGTGGGTTGTTGAGGCTGTTTTTTGAAACGAGTTAGTGTGATCCTGGGTTTAAGAGAGAAGGAGGCTGCTGAAGTTGTCCGCTGCTCTTTTGTCTTTCTTATAACTGATGGCAGATGCTACCGCTGGTTTCCTTCCTTGCTTGCACTTCCTCTTTTTGTCCGTCTCTGCTGCTGATGCTGATTACATGCAAATGCTGCTGGTAACTTTTAAATGGGCATCTTATTTGGAAAGCTTTCAGTATTCATCCTCATATTGTGCATTACTGACGCTGAGCATCTGGTCTTGGCCTCGGCGGCGTCCAGGTGTCAGGCAACATGGCCAAGTCACACTCCTGCAATGAAACCTCTTTAAAGGCACCGTAGTGGGCCATTTATTATTCTGCCAATTCACTAAAGTAATAGAATCTTCAGTAATGGTTTGGGCTCAGACTATCTCTATACATTCATATTAGATTGCAAGCTTGCAATTGTTAATGATCATATGTGCCTGCTTTATTATAGCTTGTCACAGTGAATATAAGATTTTGAAGCAGTGTTAATCTTGTATCGATTAATAGAATTGTTAGAAATGAATAATCAATATGGTATAATTATAATACTTAAACTCACAATACCATATTGATTAACTAAGCCGAATAATCGATAAATGGCTTAATTAAACAAACAGTTGTTTACTGCAATCACAAATTCCTCCTCAGTGAAATGAGTGGCAGTATTGGTTCTTGCAAAATTGCAGATTCTTGGCCCTCCATAGTAAATGATTGCACTTATTGTGGCCAACATTGGAATGTAAAGATCTCTTCTCTGTCCCTCTCTCTGTGTCCTCGACTATGACCCTCTCTCATAGACCGTTCTGTTCTCTCACTGCCATCAGACCTTTAGAATGATTTAGCACTAGGACTCATTGTAGAATCCTGGAGAAAACTGCACAGGTAAATACCATCGCTGTCACCACCGCTCCCTGTACCTCCGCCCTCTCCCAGCACACACACACACACACACACACACACACACACACACACACACACACACACACACACACACACACAGTCTTTGGTTGCTAGCCATGCCAGCGCAGCACTTTTACAACGCTGACAGTACACTGGAGGGCTATTAGGAATATGCTCCGTGCTGCAAGTTGCCTTAAAAGGCCAGTTATCTGCCACTTCTCCTCCTATGGGACAGTGCCTGAAAGTGGAGACTGCTGTGCCTCTGGTACTCATCTTAGTCTTCTATCCCTTTGAGATAGGCCTACACTGAAACATTTGACTCACATCACTGTAACTGTGGTGGATTGCCATCAAGAGCAGATTGTCTCCCACCATATAAGGCACAGGAGAGAGATTAGCAGTTTGCTTTTTCTGTGTCATTTTAATAGTTATTTGCATGAATCAAAGACACTCACATATGTCGCTCTCTGCACGTCCTGGGCAAGAAAGAGATTGGCTTTTCCTCTTTTACGACAGTGTTATCATATTTGTGAAGCCAGCTGACTTTGCAAAACAGGGATCATTTCACAGAACCCTCCAATATCTAATCCTGTCCCAGCTTCTGTCAGAAGTCGAGAGCATTTGAATATAATCATTGATGCAGTACATTTTCAGTGTACACTGATTAATCTAACTGTTTGTTCTATATCCTCTCCCTCTGTGTATTTTTTAGCTTCATGCGTTTGATGAATGCCGGCTGGACATAAGCGTAAACGACAGTGTGTGGTACCTAAGAGCACAAGACCCAGAGCACAGACACCAGTGGATTGACTCCATTGAGCTGCACATGGTAAGTCATGCACACTCTAACAGCTGCTGTGTTATGAACTGCTGGAATCAAACGAAACCAAATCATTGTCACTTTTGCAACAAATAACTATCATCTTTGTATGCATGTGTGTACGTTTCTGTTAGAAAGTCAGTGAGAGGTGGTGGCAGACAGGAGGAGTCCAGGGAACAATAATGCTCTTTCAACAACTGCTGTTTTTGTTGTCAAGTCTATAGGACTTAAGGACTTACTTGCCTTAAAGCACAGTAAACTGTAATGGCAAAATAAACCTGAAACCTTGTAAGTGCAGAGAGCAAGAGTTTGCATTAGCACAACCGCTAACACTGTCAGCAAATGCCAGTTACAAGCTAACAAACAACATAAGCAAATAAAAGATGCTAACTACGCTTACTATTCGAAATGTCTGCTAGTCGATTTCAGCATCTGAGTCTGGGTCCGATTGAGCCCGATCCAGAATTTAGCAAAATAGTAATCATAGCAGAGTATTTTTACACTGTTCAAAGAGTGTCTGGAGAAAAACTTTAATCTTAATTGGTTCACAGCTGGTGCATGATTTGTCGAAGGGCTAGCTTTGCTTTGCTAACCCTGAGAGGGGTTACAAGACTTACTGACAATGCTGTTTGGAAAACACAGCCAAAAGATAACCCTGTTTGAATGAATTTTCTGGGAACAGACCTGAAAAGTTGAGGTTAACCTGTCCCAGATAACAGTCAGCTAGTCCTGGACTTTAGACGTGCTTTGTTGTTTGCCTAAAATACCAGTACAATGTGAATTTACACAGGGCTGAAATACAAGTTGAACTTTTAAGTGGTGTGTGAAAAGCTGTGTAATGCCGGGTGAGCGTAAGTAGCACCCATTGTTCACATTCAATGTGTGTGTGAAAAGAATCCCATATGACCTGTGTAACCCAGTGTGTATTAGTCATTCCAGCCAGAGGGAAGATTAGAAGGATTTCCAAGTGCATAATATCAAGAAAATGTTTTTACATACTGATTTGTATGTTTGTAAGCCATAATCTCCAGAGTGGAGCCACAGTTGTGAGTTTGTCTGATATAGTTGAGAAGAAAGAAGCCTCCACACCTTCAGTCTATTTGCAAAAACACATGCTGCTCACTTGTGGACCTCAGTTTGGGAAACCCCCCTTCCTCCTCCCTTTGGCTTCCCTCCCCACTAATTCCAGCACAAGGGAGCCACCATGACTCAGACAAAGCAGGAGGGGAGTCGGCCTTGCACACATAACATGCACACCCAGCCATCATCCCACTCACAATGAGTCACCACTGAAAACTCTTCTTCCTAGAAGGTCCTGCTTCCTGGTCTAACCCACATTACTCACAACACTCACAGCCTAGCGTCTCCAAGGAGACACAACACACCACAACTAACACATCAGGCCTCCTATAGTTTGGGAAAGTGAAACATCTAAATATGAAAACAACACTTGTTTCTAGGATACTGTCTCTATTACAGTGAGCTGTGTTTGTTGTTTTGTTGTTGTTTTGTTGTTGGTCATCTTTTATTGCTTTATGTCCTCTGTTGTAAATGTGTGCATTGAGGCTTTAATTACCAGACACACTTACACAACAGTTACACAGTATTGCTCTGCTGCATGCAGCTTAAAAACATGTCCATGTATATAGGTATTATAGTTAACAGTTGGGATTGTTGACAGGAAACCCAGCAGCTGATAAATGTTACTTTTACTGCTCTTTTATGTTGTATTTTCTGATTTCTATCTAATACTTTAGCCACAACAAAGCCTCTGCTTGCTTAGATGTATTTGTTTTCCTTTTCTGTCAACAAACAGATTAAGCGGCACAGTTAGATAGCACTATCTGTGCTGATGAAGTCAGTGGGGTAGCAGTATGTTGGCTAAAGGGTGAACAGCAGTGACTGAAATCCATGTGAACTCAGGCGGAGTTACTTTTGGTCGTTGACCGACAGTAACCCTAAGCTCTTACAAATGCCAGTCACGTGTGTTTACATGTCCTGCCCTCCTGTGGTTGAAACTGGAAGTGTCTCTTAAAGGGACATGCACCTCTGCCAGTATCTGTCAACCTTCCCTCTCCACCGTCACCCACCATCTATCGACAGGCTGTTGCATAAGACGAAAGGGGAACCAATCAGCTTTACAGGAAGTCGCTTGATTATTTCAGTGGTTTTGCAATGGTTACTGAATCTGTATCATGTGCTGATGTTGATGTCACTATGTTGTGTCAAAAATGATTCATTACAACATTAAGAGTATTATTATGAGGGTTTTCTTGGGCTGTTTTTGTAGTTTCTAATGGAATCCCTGCTAAATAAAAACATTAATGATAGTAGTTGGAGCACTTCAGGTCAGATGGACAGTTCTCAGATCAGTTAAAGTGAATAATTAGTCATTACTGCTTTTTTGTTTTGTGTCACTGTTTGTTTAATAAGTCGCTAATGAATTGTGGCTGTTTTTTGAATCATGGTCTCCTTTTCTCCCACTCTGTCTTTAATTTTGATTAAATCTTTGGCTTAAATGAATAATGATAATGTATTTTTTAAGTAAAGCTGCTTTGGCTTACTTGTTTCCCTTTGTCATGTCTGTTTTTCCTTCTTTTTCTACAGTCTGATTCTGGATATGGCTCAGAGTCCAGTCTGCGGAGACATGGCTCCATGCTGTCTCTCACATCAGCCACCAGTGGCTACTCTGCCACCTCCACATCCTCCTTTAAGGTGAGCTTTCTGGTTCATGTTTACTCTTGCTGAAGAAGTCACTGGTCTCACACATGAGGGGTGTTTGAATATTTGTAGAAGCACACACACACAAGCGGTGAATTTTGTCAGCAGACACACACTGGAATGATTGCATAGTGGTCCAATGGAAATATAAACATAAGCCGAACCACTCTGACGCTTTGTTTCTTTAGAAGGGTCACAGCCTGAAGGAGAAGCTGGCAGAGATGGAGACCTTCAGAGATATTTTGTGCAGGCAGGTGGACACACTTCAGAAATACTTTGATAGCTGCTCAGATGCCGTGTCCAAGGATGAGCTGCAGAGAGACAAAAGTAAGAACCACACACACCTACACTTCTGTTGACCAGTTCTTTTCTTTTGTTCCTCAGTTGTGTGTTTTAGTGGGGGGGGGGGGTTTCTGACAAGAACTGAAGATTATTTAATTGTGAAAATACCATTTTATTATATAGCTGAAATTATTAGTCAATGAATCCATTAGTTGATTCATTTTTTTGTTATTTGTCATTCACTGGTCCCAGCTTCTCAAAGTTAAGGATTGATAATAGTAAACTGAATATCTTTTTGTTTTGTTAATACTTAATAGATAATTTGAGGAATGATACAGAGCATTTTCACTATTCTCTGGAATCTTATAGACAAAAAGATTAATCAAGAAATTGAGAAAATACCAATAGATTAGTCTACAATTAAACTAATTTTTAGTTGAAGCACTATATGGACAGAATTGAAGGATACAGTGTGTGTGTACGTCTAAGAGAATCTTTAGTTTGCATATTCCATCCACAGATTATGAAAATATTTGTGGTTTAAAGAAACATATAGTGAGTGTTGTGAGGAATGTTCCTGTGCATCTGTTGTGACTCAGAAAACAGTTATTCTATAAGCCCCCTCACCCTCACCCTGTCTTGGCTGGCTGAACATTTGTTCATGGCAGCCTGCGCTGAGCGTCTGTGGATGACCACAGTGAATGAAGCCCTGCTTTTGTTCTCCTCACCTCCCTCTATCTGCCCCTCGCTCTCTCTCCCTTCCTCTCTCACCCTCTCTCTATTCTGAAGATGAAACCGGACTATTGTCATGCTGTCCAGCACAGCAGCGTTCTGTCAGTCTGATGGTGTGCTGTGTGTGTGGTGTAGTTTGAGTTGTGAGTGGGCCACAAGGCGCTACCCTGTCCTGGAACCCTGGTTGATTCTCAGTAGGGTCCTACAAGAAAAGGCTTGTGTGCACCAACTACCTGTTTGTTGTTTTTGTGCTTACCTTCCCTCTCTGAGTCTACTCTACTTTTTCCTTTTTTGTTTTAGTTGTGGAGGACGATGAAGATGACTTCCCCAACACCCGGCCTGACGGAGACTTTCTGCACAACAACAATGGCAGCAAAGAAAAATGTGAGTGGTGCAGAATTCTTCCTGAAAACCTGGTTTCCAATCTTGAGTATTTCTCTGTAACATTAAATATTCATGACTAAACAAGCAACAATCAAAGCTGTGAGATCAAAGCTGTGATGCTTGTTAAAACAAGTAGCATTTACTGTAGTCCCTGTGCTCCTCTTTTGTGCAGTGTTCCAGTCATTGACTCCCAAGGGAATCAATGGCATAGACTTTAAGGGTGAAGCCATCACATTCAAGGCCACCACAGCTGGGATCCTAGCCACTCTGTCCCACTGTATCGACCTCATGGTGAAGAGAGAGGACAGCTGGCAAAAGAGACTGGACAAGGTGTGTAACATTTGGATCACTGCAGAGTCCAGATGGACATGTTTCATCCATTATTTAAACAGGGACTTCTTCTTAGAAAGCCCATATGACATGCATTATTTGTCAGACAATTTTGATTGTTTTTCTTGCTTGAAAAAGATCAATTGATGGTGTAAAATTGAGAATGCAGGAGAGAAGTGTGAGAAGTTAGTGTGTTATTTGGTACTTGGTCAGCAGACTGTCCATACTGTCTCCTTCCAACTTCTGCTCTGCTGTTGTGGTCGTGACTTGATTTTGGATGTTTGTGTGTGTAGGAGATGGAGAAGAGGCGAAGAATAGAGGAAAGCTACAAATCGGCCCTCAACGAGTTGAAGAAAAAGTCTCACTTTGGAGGTCCAGACTATGAGGTGAAGTAATCATAAAATTCTTCTATTAAACAACATGAACTTTGTGTTGTGTAAGATCCTTTAGAGTAACATTCCCTCTCGTCTTTATTTGCAGGAGGGTCCAAACAGCCTCATTAATGAGGATGAGTTTTTTGATGCAGTTGAAGCTGCTCTCGACAGACAAGACAAAATTGAGGAACAGGTGAACATAAACTCGATTAGTGTTAAGTTACAGAATGAGAACTGCTAAGTTGATGTTAAATAGTGAAACACATTGTGAAATGAAATGATTTTTGGTGTCGAGTATGATCAAACTGCCTGTGTTTGATTGTTTCCAGTCTCAAACCGAGAAGACAAGGATACAGAGGTCCAGCCCTGTTCCCCTTGGAGACGTCTACTCCAGCCCCGGCTCACACAGATTCACTGACAAGGTTGTTAAATCCTTCACTTCCTGAAACTACACCAGCTACTCTCATCATTCCACCTGCTCCACCTACAGTTCTGCCTGTTCTTTATTTTTCTCATTTCACACGTTTCATTTTTACATCTCACATCAGTTTTGCGTAACTTTGACTCTTCGTCCCTTCATTTTGTTTGTCCATCATCGTATCATCACCTGTAGCCTCATAGTCAGCCCTCCCCAGCTCTGATAGTCAGTGCTCCTCATGATGTCCACAGATTCAGCGCAGAGGTAACTCACTGCCAAGGCTCAGCCAGTCACCCCACCCCTGTGTTTCACCTGTAAAGACTAAACACCATGTCTGCATGAATCTCCAGTAGCTGCATAAGCTCCTTGAAGAAAATGCTGCAGGAGCCTTTAACTCACTGTGGCAGCATGAAGCATGAGTGTGTGGTGTGAAATAATAAATTGTTCTTGTTTATAGACGATGTGCTACCAGGTCCAGACAAAAAAGTTTTAGTCTAGTGTTCATCATGGAAACTTTAGTCTCATTTTGTTGATTCATTTTAAGTTTTTCTGAGGATTGTCACTGGAAGTAACAGTACAATGTTCCATCCACAGCCCTTGATAATATGATGTTAACATTAGCTTGCCTGCATGGGTTTGTGGTTTGTCCCGGCTGTTTTGTTGTCGCTGTAAGTCTTCGGGGAATTGTTGGATGTGTCCTGTTACTTTATTCCTTCCGAGAACTAGTGACATTACCATTACAAGTCAAGCAGCTTCTGAAGAAGAGATATAAGACATGAGATACAGGTTTGATTTGATGTCTTTGTCTGGTTTTCTCTGCACATTGACTCCTTTATGCCCTGGTCATATCCGAGGACCTTTTCAAGTTGTCGTTACATAATCGATATAACCGCCTCGTTCTGTCCCTGGCCCTGTGTTACAGGTGGAGGAGATGGTGCAGAGTCACATGACCTACTCCCTGCAGGATGTTGGTGGAGATGCCAACTGGCAGCTGGTTGTAGAAGAGGGAGAAATGAAGGTATGATTATATATGGAAGTACATATTCTCTGACTGGCACAGGAAATGATGAAGTTGTTTTAAAAAAGTCTGAAGTACATTGAATTTGTTTTTAAAATACATTAATCTGGAATGTATGATGGGACCAGAGCCTACTAGATTTATACAAGTACTCCATTAGGAAATGTGGTTATGTATTGTTTTGCTTGTGTGTGTGCAGGTGTACAGGAGAGAGGTGGAGGAAAATGGGATTGTTTTGGACCCGCTGAAGGCCACCCATTCAGTAAAGGGGGTGACTGGTCACGAGGTCTGCCACTACTTTTGGGACACCGCCTATCGCAACGACTGGGAGAGTAAGTCTTTTAACTCTAACTCAGAGTTTAGAGACAATTCACTGTTAAAATACCGTGAAAACCTCGTAACCCTCCATGTTCTCTGCTTCCTTTAGCCACCATTGAAAACTTCAATGTTGTGGAGACGTTGTCGGAAAACGCAGCAATTGTCTATCAAGCCCACAAGGTAAGAGCAGCAAGATCATAGATAAAATCACCACGTTTGATCAGCAGTGAGATGGATCCGTTTGTCATAATCACCTCTTGTGCACAACAGCGGGTGTGGCCTGCGTCTCAGCGGGACGTCCTGTACCTGTCTGCCATGAGAAAGATCTTAGCCAACAACGAGAATGACCCCGACACCTGGCTGGTCTGCAATTTCTCTGTGGATCATGACGACGCTCAGGTGAGCCATCAGATCCAGTCAGGTCCACTTCACAGTGTTTATTTCTGATACCGCAGCTTCTCTTAATTCTACGTCCTGTCACTTTCCACAGCCGACCAACAAGTGTGTCCGAGCCAAAATCAACATCGCCATGATCTGTCAGACCCTGGTCAGTCCACCGGAGGGAGATAAAGAAATCAGCAGAGACAACATCCTGTGTAAAATCACCTATGTGGCAAATGGTGAGAGTGCGTCTGTGCTGCTGGCTTTAGCTGACACATGATCAGTGTGTGCGCAGGTCTTAGGAGGTATCAAAAGTCTTAAATGTCATTTACAAAAGACTTTCCTGCTGTAGGTCGTAATGTTAGTCAGGAAGTGTTTGTGTTTCCGACTGCAGGCTGTCAGGACACGTTACACACCTAGAAACTACGCTGGGATTGTTGCCACGGTGATCAAACCTGTAGCAAATACCGTCACGACTACTAGCTATAGCAACCAGGAAGCTCAGACTCTCATAATAAGTGTCAGTTTTGGAAAAAAACATTTTTACTTGGCTTTCAGTCATGCTTTTATACTTTTTATTAAATTATTTCTATGTGGTATTAAAAAGCTCTGAAACGTTGAGCTTGGTCTAAACTCTGGAGCTCTTCCACTGTCTCTTGCAGGAGAGAAACACTCAAACAGGGAAAAGGCTTTTTATTATCAACCATCCACTTAAGCGTCATTGGCTGTTTCATGCCAACACCCTGCCGGTAGCTGGGGGAATATTTTTCCCTCTGTAAACTGATATTATATGATGTTCATCTTGAAAGAACAAACGAATGGAAACCTGCTCTGACAAACTATAATGTGCAATTGCTGATTAGCTCAAACCTTCATGCTCAGTGACGTTGGTATCCTGTGTGTGTGTGTGTGTGTGTGTGTGTGTGTGTGTGTGTGTGTGTGTGTGTGTGCAGTAAATCCAGGAGGCTGGGCTCCCGCCTCCGTGCTCAGGGCCGTTGCTAAGAGAGAGTACCCCAAGTTCCTGAAGCGCTTCACCTCCTACGTCCAGGAAAAAACTGAAGACAAACCCATCTTATTCTAAAGCTCACAGGTTGGTGTCAGGAGTTTACTCATCTGAGTTTATATTTTCATGTGTCGTCTCTGAATGTTTATTCAGTACATCTTCCATGTTTCCAGTGTTGACACACACAAGGACAGAACTCCCCATGAAGCTCTGAGGACCCATTATCTTCAGACTGACGCCTGCTCTGCTGCCATGACGAGACAAGCACCTCACAGGGATTGTTTTCTTTCCCAGCTCTTGGCTACAAGTTAGTTCCAGTAGGGGAGGAAGGGTAATAATGGCGCCCTCTGGTGGCTGCAATCAAACACCTGCGAGACAACCCTTATAACCCCTGAGAGTCAGTCATGAAAAAAAAATTCTTGATTTAATTGAACCCAGACAGTGACATCATGATTTAACGTAATCATGTCAAGAGCAGTTACTACTTGTTTTCTTCCCCTCATTGTGGTTCAGTTGATCAAATACTAAATTGCTGTTATTCAGAAGGATATTGTTTGTCTCCAGAATGAATGCACCCAGCAGTGGGCCGGTCACCTTCCCTCCCCAGACGTTCCTGCAGCAGTTTATTCCATCTTTCATGCTCATGTAGACGAGTGACTTGTCAGAGTAGCCGTCATGTCAGGTTGTGTCTATTTTCTGACAAATATATATTAATATTTAAATGTACGTATGTTCTATAAGAGGTTTGTAAAGATAAACAAAAAGATCTTCGCTAATAGATTGAATTGTTTAGTTTCTATTTTGTGTTGAGTTTTCATATTTTTCCTAATTAGTCATTTCCCAGCTTTCTTTTGAAGCTGCTAACTTTTGTGAGTAAAACAACATGACTGATTGATTTGAGATGATTCTCATCTCGTCTGTATTAAGTCCAGAGGGCTGTCATCAACACGTGACCCCTATGAAATAAGACTTGACCTCTGACTCCGTGTCTCTCATGAAAACGCCTCGTCGGCGCTGATGGAGAAACGAGCCGAAGAGTTTTTGGTATATATAATGTACAAAACAGAGTTCATGTACATGATTTGCTTGGCTTTATATTTGTGTCATTGTTAATATGTTCTCGTGTCATAGCACATCCTGTATTTTGAATGTTAAATAAGTTGTAAATAGTGTAGCTAACATTTTCACTTAAGGTCTGCAAAGCATTTTTGTGACTGAGTCGAGCCCAAATGCCTTAGTTTAACAAGAAGATGTAGCTTCAGATGGGGAGAAGGTGCCGTTACTGCACCAATAAAATGACTAGTGAAGTGCCTCGTGGCTGAATTACCCATAATATTGTATTTTCTCCATTTGGAGTCAATTTAAAACGTGTCCTACAATACATTTCCTGAGGGCTAGCAGGATATTTTTTACAAGTCCTACTGCTACAAAAACACCAGATTGATTTAAATTTAATTGCAGTATTGCCACCTCGACCTTCCTGTCAGTATTTCTTGTTTGTTACATGTGACGGTGACAGTACTGAAACCGTTCTGGTAACATAGTCCAGTCAGGTCTTTGTATTTTCTGTCTTAACATGTTGACACATGCAGGGCTGCAAAATCCAGAGTTTAGTAAGTACTTGAGTTGATCTTGCAGTAAAAATCCATAGTTCTATAGTTCACATTTTAAATGAACTATACAACTATGCAGTTGATTTTTATAGTAACTATGTACCTACAGGAAGTTTCATGTGCTCATCCTAATAAATTTCAATATGTTTTTCTGTAAGAGTAAAACCCAAATCTGGACCTTTTTATAAGATGAAAAAAGTCTGTCACAAAATGTTGTTTCCTGGGTTATAATCAATGACAATAGATTTGTAGCTGTGTCACCTGCTTCACGCTTAAGGCTTTTGATTTTAGAGCTTCTAGCTGAGGGACGTGGGTGAGAGACAAAGTGAAGCCAGATGAAACTCGACCTTTCAGCTAAGTGGAGAGACGCCCGGCTGAAGCTCTTTCACCCAAACGCAGACGTTTCTAACAGCAAGTTTAGCAGGTTGTTCAAGCTGAATGTAATCAGAAATGCATTTTCGTAAATAATTGGTTCGTACTAATGTACTGTGACACCGTGGCACTTCTGCCCTGTTTTAAAAGAGAAATAAATAAGTCTATCCTCCAGTTTTCCATGTTTGGAGCCATTTGTTCATGTTACACAAAAACGAATGAAACATCACTAAGAGGTAACATAATGGTATTTATTTTTTAAATAAAACATTCAAGACAATCTTTTCACACAGATAGCTTGCAATTGAATATTCTAACTAGAACATGCTGAGGCTCAGCTTCTCTCTTACGTAAGGCCACTTCAGCATCAATGACGATACAAGAACCTGCGGTACCTGTAGTCAGTGATGCTTTAAACCCGTCCGTTTACCTCCACCATGCCGATGAATCCATAATTGCACACATATAATAGTGTACCATAAAAGTTTATTAAATTAATATGGCTTTGGTTTTCCTATGAGCCTTAAAAAAAGAAAAAGAAAAGAAAAACAACCTGCCTCTGCAGTTCATCTGGGTGGTTGATCAGAGTCTAGACAAACTGACGGCAGGTGCTTTTTGTTTTTCCATAGTCCCTCTACAGTATACACAGTATACAGTAGCACCTTCATTCAGGAAAAGTTGTGCAAGTGATTTCCTACAACACTGATATAGTACAACATACATTCAGGCAGCGAGTTGGCATTTCAAACATCTAATGTTATTTGTTGCAGTAACTGAGCTGTCTCGAGCAAAGCTTGTGGCGAGTGCAAATGTTTCACATAAACATGTTATAGCTGTCTGAAGGTCTGACCTCATGCATTTTAGATGGAGAGCTACACAGAGATTTACTGTATGTAGAAGCTGAGTGTTCCCACGTGTGACGGAGGGATGGCTTCTGGCTTCACGACTCCTGAGAGGCCCAGGATACTGGTTCAAGACTTTGTGCAGAATGGTGGATTTTGTCGATCCAAGCTCCGTCATGATTCCCAGTTGTCTGAAGGATCACTGTCGACAACAGCGAAGGCTTTCTCTGGCTTTACTGCAGCATTAAGATGCAGACCAATGGCACAAATAAGTAACGGCAACATAACAACGCAACCCAGGAAGTCTCTATTCGCAGTCAGTCGGGCGACACGCAAAACAAGCACACGTTGGCTGTTTGATTCAGCATGTGTTGGTCTGTTCATCAGCTTGTTAGTCTTTTAGGATTTCCACAGCCCAGGTGATCAGGAGCCCCCCCCCCCTCCATTCTCACAGTGACGTGTTGTGCCGGTATCCGGAGCGCTGGATGGACCGTCAACATTCAACGTCACGCGGCTGTCTCTGACTTCTGTGAAGGTGTTTCTGGCAAATTTGTTTTGGATCTAGAAGTGAAGAACAGAACAAGTTCAGCACTCACAGGGAAAACTACAACATGCACAGACCAGGGAGAAGCTGAGTGAAGGCGTCTGACCTGTTGAGGCTCATGTGGCTCTTGACGAGGTGTCCGGCAGCCAGAGCAGCCATCAGGGAGAGCTCTCCAGCCAGGACGGTGGCACAGACTACACGGGCCAGCTGACGGGCGTTCTCACCGGGCTGGTTGGGACTGGTACCTTGGACACCGAGCATCTGAAGAGAGACAGAAATGGACACGGCTATTTACTGTGACACCGTAGATATGTTTCCTGTGTGATCCTGGCTGTGCAAGGTCGATGAAATGATGAGTTATGTTCCTCTACAAAGCACATTTCATCAGATCCTATATTTGTCCAGTTTCCTTATTTAGTATCTGCCTTAAAAACCTCCTGATTCATCACAGTCCCTGCAGAGTCATCACCCCTCTCCCCTCCTCTAGCTCTTTACTTGCTGCATTTCATTTTTTTGTGAATTTACAATGAGGGTGGATGTGCATATATTTTATGGGAGTAAATTCTCTAATGATTTGCTACTATAATATCTTTCAAGAAATGTTTTATTAAGTTTTATTTGGTACTGAAATGAATTATTCATTCGTGCACTCATCTGAAGGATGAGTTATGAAGTGAAGTGGAGTTCAGAGACTTAAAACTGAAACAAATAAATAATTAAAAAGTGCATTACCTGTAGACAGGCCTGCTGTGGCGGCAGGTTGGTGCCCCCTCCCACAGTCCCCAGCTCTATGGAGGGCATGGTGCAGCTGATGTACAGGTCTTCTCCATCTGGACCAGCAGGCTCCATCTGAGTGATGCAGTTGGAGCTGCCTATTGTCTGAGCAGGATCCTGAAACGCAGCAGTATTACTCAGTGAGCGTGATCACGTGATTCATGTCTCATTTTTCACAGCACGTCTCTGATTCCGAGCTGAATCAGTCTGACTGGTGAGAGTTAAAAGTTTCATAGATTTCATTTTTTCCATGCATGAGCTTGATTCAGGAAATCAATTTAAAGGTTCTGATATTACTATTTATATTTACTATTTATTACTAGTGATGATTACCTGTCCACAGGCGATGTATATGGCTGCTACGATGTTGGCAGCATGAGCATTAAAGCCCCCTATACTGCCCGCCATGGCCGAGCCCACCAGGTTCTTGTTGATGTTGAGCTCCACCAGAGCAGCTGTTTTGCTCTTCAGCACCTACAGACGTTACGTTAAATTAGAAACACACTGATGATCGTGGCTGGTGAGCAGACATTTTACACCGTCACGTCTTCTAGTGTAAAGTTTCATTTCTGCTGTGTTTACCTCCCTGACCACCTTGGCGGGGACGGTGGCCTCGCACACAGCAGACTTGCCCCGGCCCAGAATCCAGTTTATGGCAGCAGACTTCTTGTCGGTGCAGTAGTTGCCGCTGAGCGACAGCACCTCAACATCTGGATACTGCTGCTGGAGTCTCTGCAGAGCCTGTTCAGTGCCCTGGGGAAAACACAGCGCACACACTGATAAGGATTCATGGTCATGGAGATACAAGCGACAGGAGCACTGACAGCCGACTTCCTCACAACAGACCTTGGAGAGCATGTTCATGCCCATGGCGTCTCCTGTCTGCGACTGGAAGCGGATGTAAAGGTTCCTCCCAGCTAAACCCACCAACAGCTTCTCCAGGCGAGCAAACCTAGTGAGACCAAATATTCATATGTTCTGTGTGTCCTTCAAAAACACATCACGTATGTGATTCTGTAGCCAGTCACAGCATTTCCTCTGACCTGCTGGTCTTGTCGAAGACCTCTTTGATCAGACTGAAACCCTCCGGGGTCTCGAGCCAGACTTTGACCTCTGCAGCCCGGCACGCCGAGGGCAGTCTCACCACGGGACCCCTGGTCATACCGTCAGCTAGGATCCTGCTGCGGCAACCCCCGCTCAGCTGGACAGGAAGGAAGACAGAGTCAGCACACGCACACACACACACACACAAACGCACACACACAGCTACAGTCACTTACAGAAAGCGCCCTGCATCCCCTGTTAGTGCTGGCGACCAGGCAGCCCTCTGTGGTCGCCATGGGAACGTAAAACTGCTTCTCGTCCAACAGAAGAGGACCAGCCACTCCCACCGGCACCGGCATGTACCCGATGACATTCTCACAGCAAGTGCCCATCACCTACAGGATCATAAACACAGGCTGAATATCAGTCGCGCTCCAGCAACATGAACACAGAAACTAAAGGAATCCAGCAGCAGAGAATCATTTTCCAATACAGAAGTGTTTGTAAGTTTACAGCACAAAGGGAAAGGAGATGTATTTCTATAGTTCGGGTCAAATTATGGAACAACGCTAATTTAAATTTTAAAATGTATAATTCACTTTAGGTTGAAGAGTGATCTGTATCATGTGCAACTACATGACTGAATCAAAAACTACTACTAAACCAAAAGAATAAATCCCACTTCTCATTTTACAAAAACGCTCCCGATACCTTCGTGTAGTCGTAGTCCTTGTAGGGCAGACAGGACAAGGCGGAGGGAACGGGCAGTTTGGGTGATAACATTTCCCTCCGGACGGCCACACCCCTCTCTGGAGTCTCAAGGACCGCTTCCAGCTTATAGTTCAGGATGTTACGCGAGGTCACCAGGTTTATCACCTCGGCGTCGCTGAGGAAACGGGCGCCTCTCTGGGAAGCAAACCGGTAGACTTATTAAACCTTCAGAGACACACACAGAACTTGTGATGTTTGTGTGCTTAGAGGATTTTCTATTACCTGAGGATCTGAGAGGACGGCCACACATTCCTCCAGCGAACGAGGCTCTGAATCACAGCTACTTAAAGGGAGAGGTGTCAGAGCAGGAGGCTCCTCAGGACATGAAACACAGGGGCTGTTTTCCAATGAGACTGCTGGAGCCTGAGTCACTTCTATTGAAATGAATCAGGACAAACACACGGTCGTGTTAAGCAGCAACATCAGTGAACACAGACATTATTAAAGCTAGCAGGGCCCATCGTAAGTCTCACCCTTCTCTCTGATCGCTGTATCGGCTTCAGCTGAAAGTTTGGGGTCCGAGACAGCCGCGGGGGTGGGGTTGGTTGCTGAGACACAATTCACGCTCTTCTGGAATTTCTGGGCCGGGAGGTCCCTCCTGCAACAGTCGTCTGCCACCCGGGGCTTCTGGGGTGGAGAGGAGCTGATAATGGGGGTCTTCAGCGAGAGGGAAGACTCTGTCTCCGTTTGCTCAAAGAGGACGTACTTCACAGCCAGGAGCAGGGCCAGACCGAGGGTTATCACCTGCTCCAGGTCCATACTGGCAGGGGGTGAACCGAGAAGAGGAAGTCATGCATCGGTGGGTGACCACACAGGAATCGACGAGTCAAATGTAGTTACAGTACGAGCGATATTCCTTCTCTGATGTTTTTACCTGGTGAGCTTCAGAGGCCACACGGTTCCATCAGAGTCCAGTCTCTTCGCTACGGGCCCGTCCACTGCCCGGCTCTGACCTGGATTCTCAGCTGCTAGTCGAGTCTGAGCGTGAACCAAGGCAAGACCCAGAGACTGAGGAGGAGATCGTGAAATATTCCAGTTAGACCACACGCCGTCGCGCTTTCAAGTATATTGTTCACATCTGTGGTAACAAAGCTGGATACAGTTTCTCACCATGATGATTTTTACCCTCTGGGTCACAGGGTTGGGCTTGTTGTCCTCTTCTTCGGCCAGCACGCGGGCGAAATGGCCCAGCTGCCAGATTGGACGACCCTCACGACTTTCCCTGGACAGCTGTAAAGCATACACACAGATTAACTGTCAGATGCAATAACTCATTTTGAGTTCCTGTCAGACTCAACTATAACTGCCAACAAATCATCCTTACCTCCAGGACCAGTGAGACACATGCAGGGAAGAAGGTCATGAAGACAAAGTAATTGGCCAGGACAGACATGCAGCCAAAACAACACATGATCTCTAATTGAGGCACACCTGGAAAATGACAGAGATGATTTCCGCTCAGTTTATCATCAGTAAATATACAGAACACAGCTGTCACTGTTTTGGAGGTGAAGAAATACTATCATTTCTTACCTGACATGGTGCCAATCCCAATGACCAGACACTCAACCAGAGCATCCAGGGTGAAGGTGGGGCCCAGGATGGCCATGCCCTGGGAAATATTCTCCCTCACCTCCTCCTATGAACAAGACACGTGGCCGAAGCACTACTCAGTGACACCTCATCTACTTTTACCACATAGTTCAGCAGTTACAGTTCATATAAATGCAAATACAGTGTGTGTTACATTACCTGAGAGTTTGAGCTGAGAGCAAATTTGGCCAATGCACAAGCTTTGGAGAGGTCGATGAGCAGGAGGAAGAACGGCAGGGCTTCACTGGAGGGAAAACAGTTCAATAACAATCAGGAAATGACATTGTATTATTTCACCGCCGGCCTGTCTACATTGCCAGAAAGCCACAAGTGACACTGAAGTTTCTGAGTGGGCAAAGTGTCACATGACAAGTTAATAATCAAAGATCAATTCAGTGTTATCTTTCATTTTACAACTGAATCAAATGACTCATGATGAAGGTGAAATGGCTGCACAGCTCTGAGTCTGAGTCTCAACCTGAATCTGTAAATCTTAGTCCAACTGCAGAGAACTGCAAACCATTATAATGGCACTTGTAACTTGTAACCTCAACTATAAAACAACCCATAAGAAATCCTGAACTAGGATCTGAATTATTGCAATTCTTCAATGATCTGGCTGCAGAACAACATGTTACATGTGCACATGAAACACTTACTTGAGACCCGTCAGCTCTTTCCCGAAGAAGTGGATGACCACAGTGCTGAACACAAAGCTGGAAAACACTGTAAATAAACCTGCAATACCTGTAAGAAGAGAAAAGACAGAAAGTTGGCAGTTTAAATATGCACAGCGTGGCATTTTCAAATCAGTGCTGGGCGATGTGAAGCAGTGCCAGCTCATAATACTGACCCAGTATATATTTGGAGCCCAGTTGGCGGAGATTCTTGAACTGGAAATAGATGTAAACGATGGCCATGCAGCGAGTGACCGTCAGGATGATTATGTCACTGCTGTGGACTTTCTGCAAGAAAACAGTCTTCATGTTAGCATGTAGTCACAGTCTGAGCAGCAGAGACGACCTGCCACACCCACACCCTGACTCACCTCCTCGACTTTGGGGCACTCATTCCAGCTGCACATCTGGCTGCTCCCTGCCAGGCTGTTCATGGACACGAGGCAGACCGTGAGAGCCAGGGTGCCCACTATTACCTCCCATGGGTGGGAGGCCACCAACAGGCCGTGGAGCCTGAAGAGACGTGCCAACATGGCCTAAGGATTCTTTCCTGCTGCCTAAGGTCACAGCCTCACCTGTATTAGAGAGGGATAATAACATCAACCCATCGTTTCCAGTCCAACAAGACAAAATGTAGTCCAGGTAATTTGCAAGACTGTGAGACAGAAGGTGTTGGCAGAAACTGTGGCTGCTGTATTTTAAGTGATGATGACAAACCCACAGTCTGTATGTTCACCGGACAGCTGTTAACACCACAATATACCTTCTTGTTAATGGCTAACTACCGCGAAAGATAAACTTTTAGCTCACAATTTGCCGACAGACTCAGGTGTTCCCTTTTGTCGTAGACAAAAACAAGTGCCTCAAGTAATATCTATATGTAAACACGAGGCTCGTAGCTCCTGACTGTACGCTGAGTTACTGCTAGCGTTGGTTAGCATTAGCAACATTAGCTGTCACACCCGGACCAACCGACAGACCGTCGCCAAGGTCAGTTCGCCCCCCATCGTCACAACACTTTTTTCAGTTACTGTCTATAAACACAAAATTACATTCACGCACTTCCAGAGGTGAGTTTCGCCGTGATCACAGAGTCCTTTCCATCATAATAGTGTCTCTTCCACAAATCGCTTAGCTGGCTGGTTACTTCGATCTGATGTAACGAAACCAACATGGCGTTTGCGGAAACTCCAACGTCATGTTTACGTTGTACGTAAGGGGGCGTGGCGAGAGGTGATGCAGAGGTGAAGGCTGTGGAAAGCATAGGAAAAAAAATACATTTAAAAAAAGGCAAATAATAGTAGTTTTTTAAGCTTTTACTTATTTAGTTTTGGTTTCATAATGTATTTGTTCATACAATGTACAAGTGATGTGTATATTATCTTATTATTATACAATATGATAGATATTTGAATGATATTAAACCTGTTTGACCACTAGGGAGTTTCAGTACAAGTTTCCTGCCATATGCAATGATAATGAATCTTAATAACACATGAAACAAAATCATATAAATGATGAATCTAAACATTTAAAGTGCCTAAAACTTTTGCACATTACTGTATTTTATTTTCCCCTTGGAGAAACTTTTCTCGGGCTCAGCATCATTACATCACAGATCATTCATCTCCAGACTATACATGAAAATACATAAAACAATATTAAACAGAGCAAGTAAATGTTCATTCCATTATATATGTTACATATCTTGGGACCCCAAGATAGAGCTTTGTTGTCATTTGGTTTTTGTCCAAATGTGTAGTAAATATTAAAAATCTCCACCGCTAAACACTAAAGTATTGCTATGAAGGGCCCTGATCTTTGTTTTGGTATCTGGCAGCGTGTGCACGTTAGCTTTGGAAGTTTTGACCAGACCCGTCAGAGTCAATCCTGCAGCTAGGGCCCAGCAAATAAGTCCAAATGGAGGCCGGAGGTTGTGGTCAAGGAAGCAGTTGTTTTGGTCTGAGATGCTGGTGGTGTAGTGCGACATCTAGTGGCAGTGACGATCATCTACAGAACCTTCAAGAACAGTATCAGCAACAGTTTGTAGAGACTGTAACACAGTCATTAAAATATTATTCTAATTGTAATGGATGAGTTATTGAGACAGATTAAAGAGGCTCTTATTCTATTTTATGAAAATCATGTTGCCTTTCTGCAAATAGAATTTTCATATTTTACTTTGCATTGACTTATGCAAACCATAGCCTGTTTGTTTCAGAGTCAATAAGCTGCTCTGTGCTCCTTATAGCATGTGGACATTTAAATTGTCAGTTTAATCAAATTGAACATTTCCTATTTCTATGACGACAAAGTACATAATGAATTGGCTCCACAGTGTAATATCTTACAGGTTACATCACACAAAACAGCCTGTTGTGAATTAATGCATGAATCATACTTACATACACATTAATTGCTCATGATTTCATGCATCCTTAATGGTCCAAATCTAGTAAAATACAGGACAAAACAAAGCATCATATACATCTAATCTTTCCCTTTGTGTTTCGGCTGATGTAACAACTTCTGAGTGCAACATGTAAGTGGCTATAGTCATTCATAGAAATGATATGACATCAATACAAGTAGTTTTAAGTAATAAATTAAAGCTCGGGGCCTGGAAGCCACTACAGGTCCTTTATGAGCCTGCAGGTGTTCTTCTGTCCTGGTTATATATTACACATTTTATAAGCCACACTTTGCATTTATAGTGTCAATATTTACTTTGCCTGTTTATTTCTTTGCACACTATCTCTCTGAATATTGCGTTTTCTTGGACACCTGTGGGTGACTCTGCAGAGGTCACGGCCTGACTTCTAACTTTTTTCAGTCTTTACCTTTTAATGTATCTGAGTGAAAACCACTTCCTTAAATTGACGCTGCAGTTTTCACAGTAAATGTCGCAAATTGCTTTAACAAACGGGAACATCTGGTCTGGATGATGTGCAATGATATGTAGACTGGGCCTGTCTGCTGCTATTTTTAGACAGGCACAGGGACTGAGGCTTAAGCACCACAACAATTCTGTTGGTGAAATTAAAAAGTTTTTTCATGCAATCCACAGCTCCATTAATCTTTTCCAGAACTAAGACCACCCATTCACTGCTACATGTTCCTTATGCAGGCTATATTGTGTTATATTGAGTTAATTTCAGACAGCACATGACTCTTCCTTGTGTTAATGAGGTTTTACCTGCTTGGTAAGAACATAATGTCAAGCTTAAATCTCAGTGTCTCTTCGGTGCCAAACCACATGTTCCACGCCGCAGAAGTTTGTTCAAACTACTTGCAAACTGTAGCTCCTAAAAACACAGAGGACATATCATTTCATACACTCATAATGAAAGGATAAGCTTCTGTTGATTTACTGATCCAGAGGTGACACTGTAAGCTCTGCATCATTTTGAGTTGAGCCAGCAGAGCTTGTTTGAAGTCGTTGAGAAGAACTCTTCAGTTGGTATTTATCTTTCACATTTAATTAGTTTTTAAAAAAAAAAAATAGATTGTGCAACTGATTCTGAAAGAAAACTTTGAGTCAATAGCTCAGTTATAAAATAGTTTTCTTTTTTGAAGCATCAGATTTGGGTTATTATAATCACAAATAACTTCGTGGGTGGGGACGTATTCTCTTCACTCCTGAAACAAGTAGATCTGGTTTAAACAGACGTTGTTCACCGTTAAACATTCTCTAAAAAAACAAAACAAAACAAGTATGTTGCTGTTCCAAACTTTTCAGTTTCCTTGATCTTCTCTGTTTTTTTTCTCGCAGAGTTCAAATGACTCGAGCCACGGGGTTTTCATTCATCCTCTTTAATCAGCTGCAGCTCCACTATCATTTGCTCGGGGATTGTCTGAAATTTACGCTCGGCTTCTTCACTCGCACTCTTTATTCACTTTTTCATTATGCTTCATGTAACATCCACATTTAATCAACCCGGTGGTGACATGACACGCAAACAACCTTTCTTGCAGCTTTTATCTGTCATATTTTATTGGTACATTTATTAGCGTCCCTGAGCCCCTCCCTCTTTCCGGGTTATTTTTTCCCTCTCCCTCTCAATAAGCCACTGTGACTCAGAGCGTGTTCTTGACCTCTTCATACGCTCCGGTTAACCATGTGGCGAAGTATCTCTGAGTGGAGAGATGTTTTCAAGCTGAAAGTGTCCACAGATGTCGGAGCGGTCATGCGTAAAAGTGGAACGGCACGGAAGACAAATGTCCACTCTTGTTGTTTCTTCTGACATCGGTAAGTTGTTCATTATCAAATCGCTTTTATTGATGTGAGCAGGGACAAACAGCTGATGGAAATCTGAATGTGTCCTTGTTCTTACAACTTTCAGGTTCTTGGTGAACCGGGTTGCGACGCGTTCAGCTGAGCGGCACCTGGACCAAGGTGAGAGTGTACGAGTCAAAGCTTCTGAGACTTCTGAGCGCAGGAGTCGCGTCAGTTTCTCACGTTTCATAGGTTTGACTTCTATAAAAAAGTTGCAGTTAGTTTTTGGTTTCTGTTCCCTCACATTGCGTTTCTCCTTCACCACAGAATGATTACAACATGTTCATGTGTGAGGCTAAGAAGAAGGCAGTTACTGTCACACCTGTCACGCCTGTCACGCCTGTCATGCCTGTCATGCCTGGTACTGCTGACTCTGTGCGTCCTGCTCTTCTTTAAGTACAGCTACATCATCGAATCTCTACCTCCTCTGGCAGCTTTAGATGACATCCAGATGTTTCAGAAGTACAACATCAGCTGCTCAGACATATATGACATGGACCCGGTGGAGGTGGGTAAATCTCTGATCATCCGCAGGAAACAAGTTGTGGAGGATGCGGATGAAAGTCTTGTTAACGTCACGTCGAACTGCCCATTATTCATCAAGTCCAGAGGTTATGATGACGTGTGCGTCTCAGAGGAGGAGAGAGACTTCCCTCTCGCTTACTCTATGGTTGTGCATAAATCTGCATGGATGGTGGAGAGACTCCTCAAAGTGCTGTACTCACCGGGCAACATCTACTGTGTTCACTACGATCAGAAGTCCTCCGCTCAGTTCATTGCAGCCATTGAGGGTTTGGCCCGCTGTTTGCCCAATGTCTTCATCGCCTCCAAGCGAGAGTCCGTCTACTATGCGAGCATCAGTCGACTGAAGGCTGACCTCAACTGTCTGTCCGACCTTTTGGGGTCACAGGTCAAGTGGAAGTATGTCATCAACCTCTGCGGCCAAGATTTCCCCCTCAGGTCCAATAAGGAGCTGGTGTCAGAGCTGAAGAAGTTGAATGGTGCAAACATGCTGGAGTCAAGCCGACCCAGCGAGCAGAAGAAGAAGAGGTTCACCTTCCGCCACGAGCTGAGAGACGCCAGCTTTGAGTATAAAAAACTGCCCGTGAAAACAGAGCAGATGAAAACGCCGCCGCCTCATGGTATCGAGATCTTCTCTGGCAATGCCTATTTTGTCTTGTCACGGGACTTTGTTGTGCACATGGACTCCTCAGCTGTGGTGAAGGATTTTCTAGCCTGGTCAGAGGACACCTACTCTCCCGATGAGCACTTCTGGGCCACGCTGGTGCGGCTGCCAGGTGTACCCGGGGAGGTGCCCAGATCCCAGCCCGATGTCACTGACCTGAAGAGTAAGACCAGGCTGGTGAAGTGGCATTACCTGGAGGACAGCCTGTACCCGCCCTGCTCAGGGCAACATGTTCGCAGCGTTTGTATTTATGGCGCCGCAGAAATGCGTTGGTTACTCAACTACGGTCACTGGTTCGCCAATAAGTTCGACCCCAAAGTCGACCCCATCATCATTCAGTGCCTGGAGGAGAAGCTGGAGGAGAATCAAAAGTCATTCCAATCAGCAGCATGTCGTAAGGGTAAACCAACGTAGAGACGATGTGGATAGTCAATTAATCATTTAAGTTATTTTTCCAGGAAAAAACATCTTCAATGTGAAAACTTGCTGCTTTTTTCTTGTCTTACATTCTGGGAAATTGATTCTCTATGAAGTTTGTACTGCTGGTCGAGCAAAACAAAGATATCTGATGATGTTATCTTGGGCTCTAAGGGAAGTTTTCAGAGTTTTCTGGTGATTTATAACCAAATAATTAATTTATAATGAAAATAATCATCAGTTTCAGCTCTACCACAGTGCTGTGTTTATTAGAGAGAGATTCTTTTTCACGGACGTTCATCTTCACTTCAGCCAGTTTCAAACACACTAACACCTGACACCATTAAAGGACCAGTTCAGCCAAATTACTAAAGGACACTTTTACTCTCTCGTGGTGTGTGTGTCCACGCAGGTAGTTTTGCTTTTATATGGTCCAGGCTTTGAGATATTTGCCTCTTAGATTACTTCCACCAGCAAGTCAGTGAAAGTGAAAGGAAATGTTAGTGGTCACAGCAAATTACAAATATGTTTTTTTGTAATTAGGGTGAATGACTAAAAAGGTTAGGTAATAAGATTGTAATCAGTGGTTATGTTTGAGACTGAACTCCTTCTGGTGTATGTGGAAAGATTTTAATCATAAGAGTTTCAAAATCTGTCAGTGTCATTTAGAGGTGGTTTCAAAATACACAACCTTCTGAACTAATGATTAAATGTGACTTTAAATAAAACTGGTGGTTTGCACTGTGTTTTTCTTTTTTCTTTTTGTTCTTCCCACATAAGGAAATGCAAGTGGATACAACTCGTCTGTGGCCTGAACAATGCAGATAAGCAAGTCAGAAAAGTGAAGCGTAATATCACACAGTTCTGTGCTGCATGTTCCAACTGCATTCTTTCTGCCAGCGAAGTATGTCAGCTCACCACACAACCAACCTACCATCTCTGCATGTATATCTTTTATGTATATGCCACCATATTGTGGTTTATTTTCTCATTTTGAGAACCTGTGGGAGCTCGAAGGAACTGCTTAAAAGTCACCCATTGAAATAATCCTGTAAAATATCTGGATTGTGCAGTTTACAAATCCAGACATGTTGTAAGACTTATTACTTAGTTTAAAATGATTAAATGATACCTACAGTCTTTATTTTCCCTCAATGAAAAATCTCACATCTATGAAAAAGTTGAACTGCTGAACACAACACAGGTTTCATAAAGGTCATTCTCTGTGTGTGTGCGGGACGTTTTCAGCTTTCATGTTCAGTTTCATTTCAGATCATAGACTCGGTTTCCAAAATCATGCTCATGCTTAAATTCAGATCCAAGGTGAGCACAGAGAAACTTGAGGAGTGTGATGTATGAATACTGCATCATTCTGTTTGTGCAGTCAGCGGCACTTCTCCACCGCACAGCTACACGGCTGGTGAACATCTGCTGAGCACATACAGGTTATATACTGTAGAAAATCTTGTGAGAGTGTTTTCTCTCTGATAGAGGGTTTGTGTTTTCATGTGGTTTGGGATGGGAGACGTGCTGATCTGCAGTTTATGCTGTACACTAACTAATCCTTCTTGTTTTCACTAATAACAGCAGCAGGGAAACAATAGAGTCGCTGCCCCCAGCTGAGCTTCTATCTCTTCTGTCTATTAGCGGTGTGCAGCATACATGTTCTACATTGCTGCATTTGGCTGTGTCTGTCTGTGAGCGTGGTCGGTGCATGTGATGCACATGGGAGGAAGTAAAGCGACCCACCTCTATTTGTTGTTTTACTACATAATCAGCATTAACACCGGGAACTGGTTTTAATGTTGTGGCTGATCGGTGAAGCCTATGTTTAAAAAAACTTGGATCATTGTGATGACATGAACACTGTGTGAACTTATTTGCTGAGGTCAACAATGAAGTGACATATTGAATTACACAGTTATTACAACACTGAATGGGAATCCTTGGAAGAAAAAAAGAAGACGTGTCATTAGTGATTATTTGGCATTACAGATAAGCAGGAAAACAGGAAGTGCTCTGAAAATATTCACCTAAAGCTGAGGGAGAGTGGAACAAGTGTTTTTCCCCCGATCAGCTGTACAGTTCAACTTCCTCCTCTGTATTGTGAAATTTGAACCATGAACAACATTTTGCTAGCGAATGTAGATGTGATGCAAGATAAGGTTCTTTGAAGCCTCACTTCCACTAACGCTTGGACAGGAAGAAATATACATGTGTTATCATGAGGTATAGTCAACACTGTCGGTTACAAACAAGTAGGTGGATCACAAAGTATTTTAGTCATTGAAAAGCAGAGCAAGGAAGAAAAACTGAAGACGGCCTGAATGTCTCCGCTGTGTTCAAGTGCAGCATACACACATCAGACTGTTAGATGTACTTGCAGTAGGAATGTCCCCTGATTACTATAAATCATGAGGAAATGTATACAAGCTGTAAGTAGCTTACACACATGGGTTTGTCTGTTAACACCTCTGTATCAGTCAGAGTGTCACTAACTTCAGATCTGCGTCTTTCCTCCTGCTATGAGCTGTGTAGTTACAGAACATGGGTGGTGGGTGGGGGTGGGGGGTGTGAGGGGTTGGGGTGTGGAGTCGAGAGGGTTTATTTGTTTCCAGTAAATTATTGATTTTAGTGGACGTTCAGGTTCGTGCATGTGTGTGCGAGTGAGCTAGATGACCTGGCGTGCGAACGCTACACCTGTAGGAGTGTCAGGTGTTCAGGTGTTCGAGGTGTGTTCGAGTTGGAGGGCAAAGGTCAGTGAATTGACGTTGTTTGGCAAACCCTCATATATCATTTAATCTGATACTTAAAGCCACTATGAGAACTAAAAATCCAACAGTCACATAATTGGATTTAACTTTGAGAGTAAAGGTGTGAAAATCACCACGATTATCTTGTTTTTTTCCTATAAACAAAAACTCATCAGTGCTTTGTAAGATGCTATAATCGCAAAACTAGGGGCTCTAAAGGCCTTTAAATGTATTCTCTCTCTCTCTCTCTCTCTCTCTCTCTCTCTCAGCTTTTAAGTATAAGTAATGGGAACCTAAATAAACATACAATTTCTGCCAAAGTCAGAACTGTTTTGGTTGTTTCATGCAAGAGATTTCCATATTTCTTTTTATCTCTGTGGAAAAAGGTGATGTCACATACACCTGTGCACCAATCGAGATTTAAGCAAATCACAGTTAGCATTTTTGCTAAAGTTGTTTAAATTCCACAAGCTCAACAGCATCTGCAGCGAGTTTGCAAAGTCCCCGTCCTTCTTGTTAACCACCCACTTCTTCTTCTTAGTTTTGTTCTGCCTTGCAGTTAGTTGTGGTAAAGAGTCATTAATCAGCTTCAACACTAGTCTGAGCATAGCTACATGGTTAGACACAGCGTCACAACAGTGACTAAGCAGCATGTCAGACACTCCTGATGAAAGGATGCATTTTAGCAAGTAAACGTTATATCAAATTTTCATTCACAAACAAGCAAAAGTTTGTATTTTATTGCTGAACTTCTAAATGTAAGCAGACAGGAATACAAGAGTGGGGAAACCAACTAGAGGAAACATTTACTTGTGGGATGTTTTCTTGCTATCTTAACCACAGTGTAACACTGCAAGCTTTATTTAGTGCAAGCTGTGGTGCAGACAAATGATGAACCAACCAAATATACATTTAATAAATAATATAATAAAAACAAATAGCTGGCGAATACTGACACAACAGTTTTTGTTAATGGCAGAACTTAAGGCTTTCTGATTTTCTTCATGTCAGAATAATAAACACAGATGAGGCACGGGTATTAAACTGTGCACCTCCAGTTTTGTTCTTCACTTTTTTATTAGGCTAGCTGTCTATGCTCTTCTGCAGATTGGTTACATTTCAAAAAAATGGTGGTTTAGGAAAAAAAGATGAGTCATACCAAAAGCCATAAATATCTCTCGGTAGCCTTTGCTAACCTTGTGTCTCAAAGGTGTCAGGTTTCCTTCCAGGCTGCATTGCTCAGCAAGAGCTGATGTTAATGTTCATTGTGCACATTATAAGGAACACATAAATAGAGTTTGACTTCCGTGTCTCAGAACAACTGCACAGTGTCATCTGATTGTCTCTCCAGAGGAATATACAATATTTTGAGCCTCAGTCATCAAGAGTGGGATCTCAGCAGCTGAGTAACACAACTAACAGACACTGGTGTTTAGCAATATTACATTCAGAGCCTCAACATCGGCCTGAAGTGTCACACCTGTTTTCTCACATTTATGATATTTACATAGGTTCCTAAAATAAGAACTGATACCTTGAGTTCACTTTACTCCAGTGATTTAGGCACACTGCCTCACCGTGGCCACAGTGTGAACTGCATTATTTTGCATATAGCTGCCTTCCATGCCAAAACCATGGAGACTTGAAATACAGTCTGTGGCAAAAACCAACAAAAATGCACACATATGATGATTTAATTAAAATTTGATACATGCAAATGTTGATCTCCTATTATGTCTTTTATTTTATTGTATTGTTATGGTAGATATTTCGAATCCATATGTGATCAAATGATTTTCTATCAACCAAGTAAGTATCTTGGCCTTTTGTTGAGCAGCTTAATCGATTAAGGAAATTATGATGTAAGAAATTAAGAATATCTACTGAGTGGTGAGATTATTTTTGTAAATTCTTATCTGAAACAGTATATTCAAAATAAAATTCAAAAGATTCTAATTGATTGTGCTGCACAGAAAAGACAGACGCATGAAAATGTCACCATGAATACTATGATGTTTTTTTTTTATACCATACTATAATATTGATATCACTATATATATATATATATATATATTTTTATGCCTTCCTGTAAAATTACATTTTATGCCTTACTGTCATGGTTTGCTATGGCAGACACCTTTTGTTAGTTTTATTTGGACTTTTTGCACTTCCTGTTTTATTTTGTAATTGGTTTCCTTGTGTGTCAGTGTTTTTGCTTCCTGTCTTGGTCCTGTGTCTGTGTGGTGATTGTCTGCCCCGCTATAATGTGTTTCACCTGTGTTCAGTCACCCTTGCCTCCCTTGTCTATAGTCCTTGTGCTCCCCTTTGTCTGGGTCAGTTCGTCTGTTTAGCTCAGGGTTTGTTCACGTCGTCTGTTCATGTCTATGATTTTGGTTAATAAACCTGTCTTCACCGTTCCCCAAGTTTTGGCTGCATTTGGGTCCTACTTACCTCAAAACCCTGACACCTTACTATACTATGACTGTTACTAAGACTGAAGGAGTCCAGGGGTTGAGGGATGTAACAATGAATAAAATAAACTGTGCAAAACAGAAAGACATAGGAAAACAGATTCATCCAAACAAATAAGTAATTTTATTCACAAAAGAAAAAGAAAAACACAAAGGAAAACTGACACTAACACTGGGTAACTTCAATCACTAATTTAACACAAAACTTAGACAAACCAAATGAACAATAACAAACAGATAGGATCACTATCACTATCAGTGTAGATGACTAATGTAGATCCGCACAGCTATCTCCGAAAAGAGACACACACACAGAAAGTTCCACAGCTGCTGGATAGAGCCTCTTCCCCACGCCTTTATACCTCCACCACTTGATTGGGGATCAGGGATCCCCGTGCCGAATCACCAGGTGGAGAAAAGGGTGGCCCAGAGGGCAGACCAGCACACATACACATATACACAACACTACGGACCATAATAATGACATTTTATACCTCAGTATACCATGACGTTTTTTACACTTTGTGCCTTGCTATACTATGAGTTTTTTTGTTGACATTTTTATACCTTATTGTACTATAACGTTTTATGCGTTACTATATTATGAGGTTTTACTATGACATTTTATGAAATTTTTTAGACTTACTTTTGACATTTTATTCCTTAATATACTATGACGTTTTTTCAAATATTTATGCCTAACTATACTATGATTTTTTTTTTTTTTTTTTTTTTTTTTTTTTTTTACATTTTTACGTCTTACTATACTATAATGTTTTTTTTTTTACATTTTTATGCCTTACTTTACTATGATGTTTTTTTTTTTTCACATCTTTATGTCTTACTATACTATGATTTTTTTAGGCATTTATATGCTGTATTATACTGAGATGTTATTTTGGGATATTTATGCGTTACTATACTATAATGTTTTAAAAACTTTTATGCCAAACTATACTATGACGTTTTCTGCCATTCTATACTATGATGTATTTAAAATTTTTATGCCTTACTATACTATAACAATTTTTGAAGTTTTTTAGCTTCACTATAATATTATGTTTTTTGATATTTTTATGCCTTACTATACTATGACATTTTTATGCCTTGCTATACTATGACATTTTTTGACATTTTTATGCCTTACTATACTATGATGTTTTTTATCATTTTTATGCCTTACTATACTATGACGTTTTTTCAAGTTTTTATATGACGTTTTTTCAAATTTTTATGCCTTACTATACTATGACTTTTTATGGCTTATTATACTATGACGTTTTTAGCCTCACTATACCATGATTTTTTTGGAAATTCTTTTGCCTTACTATACTATGATGTTTTTTTTTTTTACATTTTTATGTCTTACTATATTATGACGTTTTTTTAAAATTTTTGTGCCTTACTATACTATGGTGTTATTTTTTTTTAACATTTTTATGCCTTATTATATTATGACATTTTTGGACATTTTTATGCCGTATTATACTATGACGTTTTTTGACATTTTTATGCCTTACTATAAGATGACATTTAAAAAAAAATGTTATGCCTTACTGTACTATGACATTTTTAAAAAAAATTTTAGCCTTACTATACTATGATGTTTTTTGAAGTTTTTATGCCTTACTATACTATGACGTTTTTTGAAATTTTTATGCCTTACTATACTATGACGTTTTTTGAAATTTTTTTGCCTTGCTATAATATGACGTTTTTTGACATTTTTATGCCTTACTATACTATGATGTTTTTTTTTTACATTTTTATGCCTTACTTTACTATGATGATTTTTTTTTTTACATTTTTATGTCTTACTATACTATGATGTTTTTGACATTTTTATGCCTTATTATAATATGACATTTAAAAAAAAATCTATGCCTTACAATACTATGACATTTCAAAAAAGTTTTTTAGCCTTACTATACTATTATGTTTTTTGATATTTTTATGCCTTACTATACTATGACATTTTTATGCCTTGCTATACTATGACATTTTTTTTTGACATTTTTATGCCTTACTATACTATGATGTTTTTTATCATTTTTATGCCTTGCTATACTATGACATTTTTTGACATTTTTATGCCTTACTATACTATGATGTTTTTTATCATTTTTATGCCTTACTATACTATGACGTTTTTTCAAGTTTTTATCCCTTGCTATACTATGACGTTTTTTCAAATTTTTATGCCTTACTATACTATGACTTTTTATGGCTTATTATACTATGACGTTTTTAGCCTCACTATACCATGATTTTTTTGGAAATTCTTTTGCCTTACTATACTATGATGTTTTTTTTTTTACATTTTTATGTCTTACTATATTATGACGTTTTTTAAAAATTTTTGTGCCTTACTATACTATGGTGTTATTTTTTTTAACATTTTTATGCCTTATTATATTATGACATTTTTGGACATTTTTATGCCGTATTATACTATGACGTTTTTTGACATTTTTATGCCTTACTATAAGATGACATTTTAAAAAAAATGTTATGCCTTACTGTACTATGACATTTTTAAAAAAATTTTTAGCCTTACTATACTATGATGTTTTTTGGAAATTCTTTTGCCTTACTATACTATGACGTTTTTTGAAATTTTTTTGCCTTGCTATAATATGACGTTTTTTTGACATTTTTATGCCTTACTATACTATGATGGTTTTTTTTTACATTTTTATGCCTTACTTTACTATGATGATTTTTTTTTTACATTTTTATGTCTTACTATACTATGATGTTTTTGACATTTTTATGCCTTATTATAATATGACATTTAAAAAAAAAATTTATGCCTTACAATACTATGACATTTCAAAAAAGTTTTTTAGCCTTACTATACTATGACGTTTTTTGAAATTTTTATGCCTTACTATGCTATGACGTTTTTGAAATTTTTATGCCTTACTATACTATGACGTTTTTATGCCGTATTATACTATGTTTTTTTTGGAATTTTTTTTGCCTTACTTTACTATGATTTTTTTTACATTTTTATGCCTTACTATATCATGACTTTTTTTCTCATTTTTATGCCTTACTATACGATGACGTTTTGTGACATTTTTATCCCTTACGATATTATGATGTTTTTGACATTCTCATGCTTTACTATGATATGACATTTTAAATAAAATGTTATGCCTTACTATACTATGACGTTTTTTTCACATTTTTATGCCTTACTATACGATGATGTTTTTTTCACATTTTTATGCCTTACTATACTATGATGTTTTTTTTTACATTTTTAAGTCTTACTCTCCTATGATTTTTTTTCCCTTACTATTCTATGACGTTTTTTGAAATATTTATCCCTTACTATAATATGACTTTTTTTGCATTTTTATGCCTAACTATACTATGATTTCTTTTTTCACATTTTTGTCTTACTTTACTATGATGTTTTTTTTTACATTTTTATGCCTTACTTTACTATGATGTTGTTTTTTTTTTACATTTTTATGTCTTACTATACTATGATGTTTTTGGGCATTTTTATGTTGTATTATACTGAGATGTTTTTTTGGGATATTTATGTGTTACTATACTATAATGTTTTACACATTTTTATGCCCCACTATACTATGACATTTTCTGCCATTCTATGCTATGATGTATTTAAAATTTTTATGCCTTACTATACTATAATAATTTTAGAAATTTTTTAGCCTCACTATTATGTTATGTTTTTTGATATTTTTATGCCTTACTATACTATGACATTTTTGGAAATTTTTATGCCTTACTATACTATGACTTTTTATGCCGTATTATACTATTACGTTTTTAGCCTTACTATACTATGACATTTTCTGATATTTTTATGCCTTACTATACTATGACTTTTTTTGCATTTTTATGCCTTACTATACTATGACGTTTTTTGAAATTTTTATCCCTTACGATATTATGATTTTTTTTGACATTTTTATGCCTTACTATAATCTGACATTTTTTAAAAAAATGTATGCCTTACTATACTATGACATTTTTAAAAAAATCTTTAGCCTTAGTATACTAAGACGTTTTTTGAAATTTTATGACTTACTATACTATGACGTTTTTTGAAATTTTTATGCCTTACTATACTATGACTTTTTATGGCGTATTATACTATGACGTTTTTAGCCTTACTATACAATCATTTTTTTGGAAATTCTTTTGCCCTACTATACCATGATGTTTTTTTATTTTTTTACATTTTTATGTCTTACTATATTATTAAGTTTTTTGAAATTTATATGCCTTACTATACTATGACGTTTTTTGAAATTTTTGTGCCTTACTATACTATGATGTTTTTTTTATGACATTTTTATGCCTTACTATATTATGACATTTTTGGAATTTTTTATGCCATATTATACTATGACGTTTTATGCCTTACTTTACTATGATCTTTTTTGAATTTCTTTTTGCCTATGATGGTTTTCTTTTACATTTTTATATCTTACTATATTATGACGTTTTTTGAAATTTTT
>NW_019525233.1:263505-265084 GCF_002814215.2 Seriola lalandi dorsalis | reverse complement strand
TATGTGTTACTATACTATAATGTTTTACACATTTTTATGCCCCACTATACTATGACATTTTCTGCCATTCTATGCTATGATGTATTTAAAATTTTTATTCCGTATTATACTATGACGTTTCTATCCTTACTTTAATATGACATTTTCTGATATTTTTATGCCTTAGTATACTATGACTTTTTTTTGCATTTTTATGCCTTACTATACTATGACGTTTTATGCCTTACTATACTATGATGTTTTATAACATTTTTATGCCTTACTATATTACGATGTTTTTTTAAAATATTTTTATGTCTTACTATACTATGACGTTTTTTAACATTTTTATGTCTTACTATACTATGACATTTTTAAAAAAAAATTTTGCCTTACTATACTATGACGTTTTATGCCTTACTATACTATGATGTTTTTTGAAATTTTTTTTGCCTTACTATAATATGGCGTTTTTTGACATTTTTATGCCTTACTATATTATGATAGGTTTTTTTTTTTACATTTTTATGTCTTACTATATTATGACATTTTTGGAAATTTTTATGCCTCACTATACTATGACTTTTTATGCCGTATTATACTTTGACGTTTTTAGCCTTACTATACTATGACATTTTCTGATATTTTTATGCCTTACCATAATTGAACTTTTTTTGACATTTTTATGCCTTACTATACTATGACTTTTTTTTTTATTTTTTATGCCTTACTATACTAGGACGTTTTATGCCTTACTATACTATGACGTTTTTTGAAATTTTTATGCCATACTATACTATGACTTTTTATGGTGTATTATACTATGATTTTTTTGGAAATTCTTTTGCCTTACTATACTATGATGTTTTTTTTTATGTCTTACTATATCATGACGTTTTTTGAAATTTTTGTGCTTTACTATACTATGATGTTTTTTTTTTGACAATGTTATGCCTTACTATGTTAAGACATTTTTGGAAATTTTTATTCCGTATTATACTATGACGTTTCTATCCTTACTTTAATATGACATTTTCTGATATTTTTATGCCTTACGATATTATGATGTTTTTTGACATTTTTATGCCTTAATATGACATTTTAAAAAAAAAATGTACGCCTTACTATACTATGACATTTCAAAAAAAATTTTAGCCTTACTATATTATGACCTTTTTTTGCCTTACTATACTATGACTTTTTATGCCTTACTATACTATGATGTTTTATGAAATTTTTATCCCTTACGATATTATGATGTTTTTTGACATTTTTATGCCTTAATATGACATTTAAAAAAAAAAATGTACGCCTTACTATACTATGACATTTCAAAAAAAAATTTTAGCCTTACTATATTATGACCTTTTTTTGCCTTACTATACTATGACTTTTTTTTGCATTTTTATGCCTTACTATACTATGACGTTTTATGCCTTACTATACTATGACGTTTTTTGAAATTTTTATGCCATACTATACTATGACTTTTTATGGTGTATTATACTATGACGTTTTTAGCCTTACTATACTATGATTTTTTTGGAAATTCTTTTGCCTTACTATACTATGATGTTTTTTTTTATGTCTTACTATATCA
>NW_019525233.1:260796-263485 GCF_002814215.2 Seriola lalandi dorsalis | reverse complement strand
TTTTATTCCGTATTATACTATGACGTTTCTATCCTTACTTTAATATGACATTTTCTGATATTTTTATGCCTTAGTATACTATGACTTTTTTTTGCATTTTTATGCCTTACTATACTATGACGTTTTATGCCTTACTATACTATGATGTTTTATGAAATTTTTATCCCTTACGATATTATGATGTTTTTTGACATTTTTATGCCTTAATATGACATTTAAAAAAAAAAATGTACGCCTTACTATACTATGACATTTCAAAAAAAATGTTTAGCCTTACTTTACTATGACGTTTTTTGAAATTTTTATGACTTACTATACTATGACGTTTTTTGGAAATTCTTCTGCCCTACTATACTATGATGTTTTTTTTTTTTTTTACATTTTTATGTCTTACTATATTATTACGTTTTTTGAAATTATATGCCTTACTATACTATGACGTTTTTTGAAATTTTTGTGCTTTACTATACTATGATGTTTTTTTTTTTGACAATGTTATGCCTTACTATGTTAAGACATTTTTGGAAATTTTTATTCCGTATTATACTATGACGTTTCTATTCCTTACTATAATATGACATTTTCTGATATTTTTATGCCTTACTATACTATGACTTTTTCTTGCATTTTTATGCCTTACTATACTATGACGTTTTATGCCTTACTATACTATGATGTTTTTTGAAATTTTTATCCCTTACAATATTATGATGTTTTTTGACAATTTTATGCCTTATTATAATATGACATTTAAAAAAAAAATGTATGCCTTACTATACTATGACATTTCAAAAAAAATTTTTAGCCTTACTATACTATGACGTTTTTGGAAATTTTTATGCCTTACTCTACTATGACTTTTTATGGCGTATTATACTATGATGTTTTTAGCCTTACTATACTATGATTTTTTGGAAATTCTTTTGCCTTACTATACTATGATGTATTTTTTTTTTACATTTTCATTCCTTACTATACTATGACATTTTTTTAACATTTTTATGCCTTACTATACTATGACGTTTTATGACTTACTATACTATGATGTTTTTTAATTTATTTTGCCTTAATATAATATGACGTTTTTTGATATTTTTATGTCTTACTATATTATGACATTTTTGGAAATTTTTATGCCTTACTATACTATGACTTTTTATGCCGTATTATACTATTACGTTTTTAGCCTTACTATACTATGACATTTTCTGATATTTTTATGCCTTACTATACTATGACTTTTTTTGCATTTTTATGCCTTACTATACTATGACGTTTTTTGAAATTTTTATCCCTTACGATATTATGATTTTTTTTGACATTTTTATGCCTTACTATATTCTGACATTTTTGGAATTTTTTATGCCATATTATACTATGACGTTTTATGCCTTACTTTACTATGATCTTTTTTGAATTTCTTTTTGCCTATGATGGTTTTCTTTTACATTTTTATATCTTACTATATTATGACGTTTTTTGAAATTTTTATGCCTTACTATTATATGATGTTTTATGCCTTATTATACTGTGACTTTTTTTTTACATTTTTATGCCTTACTATAAAATGACATTTAAAAAAAAAAATGTGTATGCTTTGTTTTACTATGACAATTTTTGACATTTTTACGCCTTAATATACTATGACGTTTTTACAAATATTTATGCCTTATTATACTATGCTTTTTTTATGCCTTACAATACTATGACTGTTACCCTCTCAGAAAGATTTCAGGGGATGAGGGAAGTAACAATCAATAAAATGAACTTTGCAAAACAGAAAGAAACAGGACAACAGATTCAGCCAAACAAAGATGTAATTTTATTTACAAAAGAAAAAATACCACAAATGAAAACTCACAATAACACTGACTAACTTAAATCACCACTTAACCACTAAACTAATACAAACCAAATAAACAATAACTACTCGATAGGATCACTTTCACTATCAATGTAGATAACTCTAGATATAGATATATATATAGAGATCCTCGCAGTTATCCTGGATCAGACACACACACAGACACAGACAGTTTCACAGCTGCTGGATGGCACTCTGGTGCTGGCCAAGCCTACTTCTCTCCACCGTCATTGCCGCAGGTCTTGATTGGGGATCAGGTATAGACATGCTGAGTCATTTGGCGGAGATGATGGAAGGTAGAGGGCAGAGCAGCACACATACACAATATGATGTTTTATTCCTCACTATGCCGTTGTATGTCTTACCTAACAATGACATTTAAAAAAAAAATGTATGCTTTAATATATAATGACTTCTTTTCAAATTTTTATGCCATACTATACTATGAGATTTTCTGATATTTTTATGCCTTATGATACTATGATGTTTTTTGAGATTTTTATGCCTTACTATACTATGAATTTTTATGCCTTACTATACTATGACGTTTTTTTAAATTTCTATCCCTTACTATACTGTGACTTTTTTTTTTACATCTTTATGCCTTACTATAATATGACATTTAAAAAAAAAAATGTATGCCTTACTATGCTATGACGTGTTATACCTTACTATACTAGGACATTTTTTTGACATTTTTATGCTTTGCTTTACTATGACAATTTTTGGCATTTTTACGTCTTAATATACTATGACGTTTTTACAAATATTTATGCCTTATTATACTATGGTATTTTTAGGCATTACAATAATATGACTGTTACC
>NW_019525233.1:259300-260776 GCF_002814215.2 Seriola lalandi dorsalis | reverse complement strand
CCTTACTATACTGTGACTTTTTTTTTTACATCTTTATGCCTTACTATAATATGACATTTAAAAAAAAAAATGTATGCCTTACTATGCTATGACGTGTTATACCTTACTATACTAGGACATTTTTTTGACATTTTTATGCTTTGCTTTACTATGACAATTTTTGGCATTTTTACGTCTTAATATACTATGACGTTTTTACAAATATTTATGCCTTATTATACTATGGTATTTTTAGGCATTACAATAATATGACTGTTACCCTCTCAGAAAGATTTCAGGGGATGAGTAAAGTAACAATTAATAAAATGAACTTTGCAAAACAGAAAGAAACAGGACAACAGATTCAGCCAAACAAAGATGTAATTTTATTTACAAAAGAAAAAATACCACAAACGAAAACTCACAATAACACTGACTAACTTAAATCACTACTTAACCACTAAACTAATACAAACCAAATAAACAATAACTACTCGATAGGATCACTGTCACTATCAGTGTAAAATAACTATATATATATATATATATATATATATATAGATCCTCGCAGTTTTCCTGGGTGAGACACACACACAGACAGTTCCACAGCTGCTGGATGGCACTCTGGTGCTGGCCAACCTACTTCTCTCCACCTTCATTGCCCCAGGTCTTGATTGGGGATCAGGTATAGACATGCTGAGTCACTTGGCAGAGATGATGGAAGGCAGAGGGCAGAGCAGCACACATACATACTATGATGTTTTATTCCTCACTATGCTGTTGTGTGTCTTACTTAACTATGAGATTTAAAAAAAAATGTTATGCCTTACTATGCTATGACGTGTTATACCTTACTATACTAGTACATTCTTTGACATTTTTATGCTTTGCTTTGCTATGACAATTTTTGACGTTTTTACAAATATTTATGCCTTACTATAATATGACATTTTCTGATATTTTTATGCCTTACTATAATTGAACTTTTTTTGACATTTTTATGCCTTACTATACTATGACGTTTTTTGAGATTTTTATGCCTCACTATATTATGATGGGGTTTTTTTTTACATTTTTTATGTCTTACTATACTATGACGTTTTATGCCTTACTATATTAAGACATTTTAAAAAAAATGTTATCCCTTATGATACTACAATGTTTTATGCTGTATTATACTATGACATTTTATGCCTTACTATACTACGACAATTACGAAATTTTTACGACTTACTATACTATGACGTTTTTTGAAATTTTTATGCCTTACTATACTATGACGTTTTTTCAAATTTTTATGCCTTACTATACTATGACGTTTTTTCAAATATTTATGCCTTACTATACTATGATTTTTTTTTACATTTTTATGCCTTACTATACTATGCCGTTTTATGCCTTACTATACTATGACGTTTTTTGACATTTTTATTCCTTACGATATCATGATGTTTTTTGAAATTTTTATGCCTTACTATACTATGACGTTTTTTCAAA
>NW_019525233.1:257249-259280 GCF_002814215.2 Seriola lalandi dorsalis | reverse complement strand
GAGCAGCACACATACATACTATGATGTTTTATTCCTCACTATGCTGTTGTGTGTCTTACTTAACTATGAGATTAAAAAAAAATGTTATGCCTTACTATGCTGTGACGTGTTATACCTTACTATACTAGTACATTCTTTGACATTTTTATGCTTTGCTTTGCTATGACAATTTTTGACGTTTTTACAAATATTTAAGCCTTACTATAATATGACATTTTCTGATATTTTTATGCCTTACTATAATTGAACTTTTTTTGACATTTTTATGCCTTACTATACTATCACGTTTTTTGAAATTTTAATTTTGATAACTTTAATTTTCGATATTTTTGTGCCTTACTATACTATGACATTTTTAAAAAAAATTTTAGCCTTACTAAACTATGATTTTTTTTCACATTTTTTATGCCTTACTATACTATGACGTTTTATGCCTTACTATACTATGACGTTTTTTCAAATTTTTATTCCTTACGATATCATGATGTTTTTTGACACTTTTATGCCTTACTATACTGTGACGTTTTTTCAAATTTTTATGCCTTACTATACTATGACGTTTTTTCAAATATTTATGCCTGACTATAATATGACATTTTCTGATATTTTTATGCCTTACTATAATTTAACTTTTTTTGACATTTTTATGCCTTACTATACTATGACGTTTTTTGAATTTTTATCCCTTACGATACTATGTTTTTTGAGATTTTTATGCCTCACTATATTATGATGGGTTTTTTTTTACATTTTTTATGTCTTACTATACTATGACGTTTTATGCCTTACTATATTAAGACATTTTAAAAAATTTTTTATCCCTTATGATACTACAATGTTTTATGCTGTATTATACTATGACATTTTATGCCTTACTATACTACGACAATTTTCGAAATTTTTACGATTTACTATACTATGACGTTTTTTGAAATTTTTATGCCTTACTATACTATGACGTTTTTTCACATTTTTATGCCTTACTATACTATGACGTTTTTTGCCTTACTATACTATGACGTTTTTTGAAATTTTTATGCCTTACTATACTATGACTTTTTTCAAATTTTCATGCCTTACTATACTATGACGTTTTTTCAAATATTTATGCCTTACTATACTATGATTTTTTTTCACATTTTTATGCCTTACTATACTATGCCGTTTTATGCCTTACTATACTATGACGTTTTTTGAAATTTTTATTCCTTACGATATCATGATGTTTTTTGAAATTTTTATGCCTTACTATACTATGACGTTTTTTCAAATTTTCATGCCTTACTATACTATGAAGTTTTTTCAAATATTTATGCCTTACTATACTATGACATTTTCTGATATTTTTATGCCCTACTATAATTTAACTTATTTGGAAATTTTTATGCCTTACTATACTATGACGTTTTACGCCGTATTATCCTAAGACGTTTTTAGTCTTACTATACTATGACATTTTTAAAAAAAATTTTAGCCTTACTATACTATGATTTTTTTTTCACATTTTTATGCCTTGCTATTCTATGACGTTTTTTGAATTTTTTATGCCTTACTATACTATGATTTTTTTTTCACATTTTTATGCCTTGCTATTCTATGACGTTTTTTGAATTTTTTATGCCTTACTATACTATGACGTTTTTTGAAATTTTTATGCCTTACTATACTATGACGTTTTTTCAAATTTTCATGCCTTACTATACTATGACGTTTTTTCAAATTTTTATGCCTTACTATACTATGACGTTTTTTTGAAATTTTTATTCCTTACGATATCATGATGTTTTTTGACATTTTTATGCCTTACTATACTATGATGTTTTTTGACATTTTTATGCCTTACTATACTATGACGTTTTTTCAAATTTTTATGCCTTACTATACTATGACGTTTTTTGAATTTTTATCCCTTACGATACTATGTTTTTTGAGATTTTTATGCCTCACTATATTATGATGGGTTTTTTTTTACATTTTTTATGTCTTACTATACTATGACGTTTTATGCCTTACTATATTAAGACATTTTAA
>NW_019525233.1:256225-257229 GCF_002814215.2 Seriola lalandi dorsalis | reverse complement strand
TCATGCCTTACTATACTATGACGTTTTTTCACATTTTCATGCCTTACTATACTATGACGTTTTTTCAAATTTTTATGCCTTACTATACTATGACGTTTTTTCACATTTTTATGCCTTACTATAATATGACGTTTTTTCAAATTTTCATGCCTTACTATACTATGACGTTTTTTCAAATTTTTATGCCTTACTATATTATGACATTTTTTAAAAATTTTTATGCCTTACTACACTATGATTTTGTTTCACATTTTTATGCCTTACTATACTATGACGTTTTGTACCTTACTATATTATGAGGTTTTTTGAAATTTTTATTCCTTACGATATCATGACGTTTTTTTGAAATTTTTATGCCTTACTATACTATGACGTTTTTTCAAATTTTCATGCCTTACTATACTATGACGTTTTTTCAAATTTTTATGCCTTACTATACTATGACGTTTTTTCAAATTTTTTTGCCTTACTATACTATGACGTTTTTTCAAATATTTATGCCTTACTATACTATGACGTTTTTTCAAATTTTTATGCCTTACTATACTATGACGTTTTTTCAAATTTTTATGCCTTACTATAATTTAACTTTTTTTGACATTTTTATGCCTTACTATACTATGACGTTTTTTGAATTTCTATGCCTTACTATACTATGACGTTTTTTGACATTTTTATGCCTCACTATATTGTGACGTTTTGTTTTTAATTTTCATGCCTTACTGTACTATGACAATTTTCGAAATTTTTACGCCTTACTATACTATGACATTTTTAAAAAAATTTTTAGCCTTACTATACTATGACGTTTTTTCAAATTTTTATGCCTTACTATACTATGACGTTTTATGCCTTACTATACTATGACGTTTTTTCAAATTTTTATGCCTTACTATACTATGACGTTTTATGCCTTACTATACTATGACGTTTTTTTTTTATTTTTATTCCTTACGATATCATGATGTTTTTTGACATTTTTATGCCTTACTATACTATGATGT
>NW_019525233.1:245878-256205 GCF_002814215.2 Seriola lalandi dorsalis | reverse complement strand
TTATGCCTTACTATACTATGACGTTTTATGCCTTACTATACTATGACGTTTTTTCACATTTTCATGCCTTACTATACTATGACGTTTTTTCAAATTTTTATGCCTTACTATACTATGACGTTTTTTCAAATTTTTATGCCTTACTATACTATGACGTTTTATGCCTTACTATACTATGACGTTTTTTCAAATTTTTATGCCTTACTATACTATGACGTTTTATGCCTTACTATACTATGACGTTTTTTTTTTATTTTTATTCCTTACGATATCATGATGTTTTTTGACATTTTTATGCCTTACTATACTATGATGTTTTTTGACATTTTTATGCCTTACTATACTATGATGTTTTTTCAAATTTTCATGCCTTACTATACTATGAAGTTTTTTCAAATTTCTTTGCCTTACTATACTATGACGTTTTTTCAAATATTTATGCCTTACTATACTATGACGTTTTATGCCTTACTATACTATGACGTTTTTTTGAAATTTTTATTCCTTACTATAATTTAACTTGTTTTGACATTTTTATGCCTTACTGTAATATGACATTTTCTGATATTTTTATGCCTTACTATACTATGACGTTTTTTGACATTTTTATGCCTTACTATACTATGACGTTTTTTCAAATTTTTTTGTCTTACTATACTATGACGTTTTTTCAAATATTTATGCCTTACTATAATTTAACTTTTTTTGACATTTTTATGCGTTACTATAATATGACATTTTCTGATATTTTTATGCCTTACTATACTATGACGTTTTTTGAATTTCTATCCCTTACGATATTATGTTTTTTGAGATTTTTATGCCTCACTATATTGTGATGGTTTTTTTTTTTAATTTTCATGCCTTACTGTACTACGACAATTTTCGAAATTTTTACGCCTTACTATACTATGACATTTTTAAAAAATTTTTTAGCCTTACTATACTATGACGTTTTTTCACATTTTCATGCCTTACTATACTATGACGTTTTTTCACATTTTCATGCCTTACTATACTATGACGTTTTTTCAAATTTTTATGCCTTACTATACTATGACGTTTTTTCAAATTTTTATGCCTTACTATACTATGACGTTTTGTACCTTACTATATTATGAGGTTTTTTGAAATTTTTATTCCTTACGATATCATGACGTTTTTTTGAAATTTTTATGCCTTACTATACTATGACGTTTTTTCAAATTTTCATGCCTTACTATACTATGACATTTTCTGATATTTTTATGCCTTACTATAATTTAACTTTTTTTGACATTTTTATGCCTTACTATAATTTAACTTTTTAAAATATTTTGTATGCCTTACTTTACTATGACGTTTTTTGAATTTTTATCCCTTACGATACTATGACGTTTTATGCCTTACTTTATTAAGACATTTTTTTACATTTTTTATCCCTTATGATACTACAAAGTTTTATGCTGTATTATACTATGACATTTTTTTCCTTACTATACTATGACATTTTTAAAAAAATTTTTAGCCTTACTATACCATGATGTCTTTTTTCACATTTTTATGCTTTACTATACTATGATATTTTCTGATATTTTTATGCCTTACTATAATTGAACTTTTTTTGACATTTTTATGCCTCACTATATTATGATGGGTTTTTTTACATTTTTTATGTCTTACTATACTATGATTTTTTTTTAAATTTTTATGCCTTACTATACTATGACGTTTTATGCCTTACTTTATTAAGACATTTTTTTACATTTTTTATCCCTTATGATACTACAAAGTTTTATGCTGTATTATACTATGACTTTTTTTTCCTTACTATACTATGACATTTTTAAAAAATTTTTTAGCCTTACTATACCATGATGTCTTTTTTCACATTTTTATGCTTTACTATACTATGACATTTTCTGATATTTTTATGCCTTACTATAATTGAACTTTTTTTGACATTTTTATGCCTTACTATAACTATGAAGTTTTTTGAAATTTTTATCCCTTACGATATTATGACGTTTTTTGACATTTTTTTGCCTTACTTGATAGGATCACTGTCACTATCAGTGATCATAACCATTATAGATCCTCGCAGTTATCCTGGGTGAGACACACACACAGACACAGACAGTTTCACAGCTGCTGGATGGCACTCTGGTGCTGGCCAACCTACTTCTCTCCACCTTCATTGCCCCAGGTCTTGATTGGGGATCAGGTATAGACATGCTGAGTCACTTGGCGGAGATGATGGAAGGCAGAGGGCAGAGCAGCACACATACACACTATGATGTTTTATTCCTCACTATGCCATTGTATGTCTTTCCTAACTATGACATTTAAAAAAAATTTTATGCCTTAATATATCATGACATTTTTATGACATTTTCATACCTTGGCATACATTTTTATGCTTTACTATACTATGACAATTTATATCTTTCTATATTATGACTTATGTCATATATATTAAATATTTGTCACTTAAACAAGAGTGATGTCACCATATGAGTCATCTAGAAGAGGATATATTATAATGATATTCATACATAATCTAGATATATGAAGATACAAGTTCATAACCTACATGAAAAACTCAAAGTAAAATGCATCTTTATTAAAACATGCTCATTAAACTTCTATATGTTACGATATATATTACATATTTCACATCTAATTTTTACATATATAACTTATATTGTATATTCATACATGATTTTACTTCCTATGAACAGATTTTTCATGTATGGAAATTCAACACTTGTAAATATGTTACATTTGTCTTTGGGCATTTATTAATGTAAACTCAGATCTCATATGTTTATAAACCGTTTGGTTGACAGCATAAAAAAGTCAACTTCTATGCTTTTGAGGAGTGGCAGGGTTGTTGTTGGGTTCCCATGAATGTTGAAGCCAAACCTACGCTGTTGTATTCTGACAGCTTTGTTTTTCAAAGTCAGGGCCTGATCCAAACTATGCGAATCCCCTCAAACATGGAACGTGATAGTTTTTTTAAGATTATACAACCCACTGCTGACAGAGTATTTAGCTCAATCTGACAACCAGCTTTTTTTTTCTAATTCAGTTCACAGCTGTAAACCCAACATGGCCCATATCTATTTGAGAGCATTTCACCATAATACTTCATCTTGGCGAAGTTTGGGGTGTGTATCATGCAGGCAATGTCACTGTAGCTTCAGAGACTACAGGAGAAGAATCTGAAAAGGATGAAGAGGATAAAAAAAAACATGATAAAGCACACACACACACATGATCTTCTCAGCACCACGAACCCCTCAAATATACAGTCAAATATCTCAGAAGGACGCTGAAAAGAAAATGCGCTTGTAATTTATTTATTTTAAGTGTTAGCACCTGGCTCAAGGCTGGAAAAAAAAAAAGGAGATGCCACACATGGAATCTGGATACAAAATGTACTTCACTGAAAAGAGGGAGGTTGAGGATGATCCTGCAGGAGTCCCAGTGCTGCAGGTTTAAGCTTCCCACCTCCGCCTATCAACTACCTGCAGGGGAAAAACAGCAGAGCAAAAGAGACAAAGTGAGGGCGTTGTCACAAATGGAAGCTCAGTATTCATGTTAAATGATGCTTTGATGCTGAAACTTATCTATGCATAAACTGCCATGCCCCAATAGGCCAGTCTTAGAAAAAAATGGTTTCAGTATGAAGTGTATGAAAGTGCAGACAAGCCAACACACTCAGCACAGTTCTGTTTGGCTAACATCAGTGTCTGGGACACATGCTACTTGTACTCGTGTCATCAGAGACTGGAACTGAAACTGCCATGTTTTGCAACCCTTTCCACCATGCGTTGTGTTAGGGCAGAGGCAAGAGCGAGAGGCCCGTGTCTATTTCTGTGCTGCCATTTATAGTCTGGAACAGGACGGCCTATACAATACATACTGGTCAGTGCTGCAGTTGGCTCAGACCCAGCACAGTATGAAAGAACATGTTGTTAGCTTGTTAGCTTGTCTGTGCACAATTTCACATCATATGACAAATTTAATGCAATATATCCACTCGCACTCTTAATCATAGCATTTCAAGTCACAACACAAATCTGATCCGACAGGGGACAAAGCTGCATTAATATTTAACATTAGCTAAGCTAAACAACCACAACTCAGGAGACTGTCCTCTGATAAAAAACAACGACCCATAGTTACACTCTATTGTTAAGTGACATCTTGTGAGATAGCATCAGTCTTTTCAGCAAATACATGTTAACGTTCAAATGACAACGCTCTCTAGTCGCCGTAGTGATTATGACAAGAGCAAAGGAGGAAGTCAAGCTATGTGTCATGTAGCGACAAAGTTCACGTACGGAGGACGGAGTGGTGGGATAATAGGTCGACAAAAAATTTGGTTTTGACATTTTTACCCGTTTCAACTTTACCATACCTTACCATAGCATAGCATGGCAAAATTTTAGCCTACATGTATAGCCTACAGCCATCAGCAAACCATTAGCCACCGAGATTGGGCAACTGTGAGTCAGGCACCAGGCCTCTCCTTGCACCCGCACAATCAAACAATGAAGATAGCCAGCATCACCAAGCACATTTTAGCTAGTAACCAGGCTTTATTGGCTAATATTGCCATGCTAACCAGCCTAGCTGAGCTAACTAACATGCTAAGCTAATCGGCATGTTGACAGCAACCCACCGAACAATCCTTTGCAGCTGCATCATCCTAACAGCAAAGCATACACTTACTATTATGAAACAGAGCTGAAAATTAGCAAAAGCTATTAACTCAGTTTCATGCTGCGTTTTGGATCTATGTTAAATTGCATTATCCTTATTAGATAAATAAATAAACAAAAAAATAAATTTAAAAAAATCAGCATAAAATTCTGCTCTCACCTGCTGCATATTTATCCATTAAACAATTAAATGAAAACAGCCAGGACATAAAAAGCAGCATGATATTAAAGTGCAACAATGGAACACAAGTGAATGTAAAAAAGCTCTTGTTTTGTTGTTGTGTAACTTTGATATAATACGCAGAAGCTGTTAAACAGTTATATATATCCTGTGCAAACCCTTTTCACGTGTGTGTGCGTGTGTTAATTGTTTGTCTGCTTGCATTAATCACGGACACATTTATATGAACAGATGGAATAATCATTTGCAGAATTACTTTCACATGATTTCACAGTTTTCAGCGTAAACATTCCTTTAGAAATAATGCAATTTCCATTCGAGTATAATGTACTGAACAGATTAATGGCCGATTAAAGCAGCAGGGTGCACTCTATTTATTTAAATAGTTTATGTGTGTCTCCATGGCAGCGTTGTATTTCTCTGAGATAATTCAAAGCCTTTCTTCCATTCAAACTGGCTTTTGTAGTTTTCAACATGTCTGCTGTTTAATGGTTCCTGGAAGAACATGAGGAACAAATACAAAAGTCATGTGGTGTTCTAGACATTCAAATAATGCCAGATGAAATTCAAAGTTCAGGCGCTGACTACTTCCTTGTGAACTCCGTCACTCACAAAGAGAAGCACTTACTTTCTAGAGCTGAATTACAAGGACAGTTTATTACAAAATGCTGCTTCCTTAGAAAATTCATTTACTACAAGCAGAAAATGACTGGAAAAAAATGCATTGTGTGATGGTTTGTGAAACTAAAAAGGAATATATAAACTACTCCTTCAGTTGATCTTTTTTATTATAAGAAATTAAGAATATTTCATCAATAGAATAAACTCCAAAGGAGTGCAGGAGTCGCTGGGAAGAAATGATGAAGAAAAACGTGCCAAGACAATCCTCGAAGATTACCGGGGTCGATCCAAATATTCTGCCTTTTTATAGTATTTCCACAGTAACCTCTCTAGAGAAAAGGAAAATACTGTTCAATGTACTTTGGTATTTAGAGTGTGATCTGTGGTATTAAATTAATCAGCTAGTTTTTTTTGTTGGAATCAGATTTGGACTTTCAGAAAATATTTTAAAACGGTCGTGATGATTGGGTTTTCTACCAGGACGTCTCCACGCCGACAGACAGACAGAAAACACATAAAGCATGAAACACTTCCAGAGCACACTTCAAGGCCTTTAAAACAGATGTGGTGAGCTGATCACATATGTGACATTCATTTTTTCTTAAATCTTTTTTTATGTTGAGTTAAACTGATTTTCCACATGTTTTAAATACACTGACAGTGGGATACTACATGGTGGCGAGAGAAGCAGGTGTTTGGAGTCAAACCAAGAGAGGCACCTCGCATAACACGCACAGCCCACATACTTCCTTTCCTACACCACACCACGTCTTATACGACAGCTTTTGCCCTCATTTGAACTTTGTCTCACCCTCACAAGAACATTTAGATTCTCCAAACTCTCTCCTATGTTTGTAGCAGTTATTTCCTGTTTGTTAAGGTAAAGCAAACTGAGCAAACTTTGACTCCCTCCCTTCGCTGCCTGTTTGTAAACAGAATAGAAATGTTGGATCAGATCTGATCAAAGTATATTTATGATTCATCATCATGTTCATATGATATAATAAATACACACAGTTCTGGCTTTCAACCAGTGAGCTCTGTGTTTATATCCAAACGTTAACATTTGGGTTCGTTCCTTTCATGCTTGTTTGTAAACTGTTCTTCTTGTTTCTTCCTGTTTCTTCCATTTTATGGGCCGTTGTTTATCGTTTTAACACTTCTGAGCTTTCCTAGGTTACCATAGTACATGACAACGCTATGAACTGTGGGTAATTCCCTCAGCAGAAACGCATACTTACAGAAGGTGTCCATAAGGGGCTCAGACTGTCTGCTCGAGGACGTGCCTCAAAGTCAGTGAGTCCATGAGGGTGGACGTTGGGACTGGGCCTGCGTCCTCCTGCTCTGGCCACACCCTCCAGGTCGCGACACCCGCCCTTACCTCATCTCCCAGGGGCCCTTCCACTCCAGCCAGCAGCCACTAGATGGAGTTGACTGAAACAAGAAAGGAGCATGAAACACTGCAAACCCACAGACAGTCGCTCCATGATAATCAACTCATATAATCATCATCATCCTACAGTGTTTTTCACCAAGTTTAAAGAAAACCTAAACAACAAACCAGGTTGATAAGGTTAACAGCATTTAATAGAAACACAACTCCCCGTCCCCCATTTACATTTTTTCAACAACATAATAATAAGAGCTTTTTAATGAAGACAGACACATGTATTTCATTTGTTTCCTATAATAGCCGCTCCAGCCACACAGCATCCATTAATTGCAGCTAAAGCCTGATTAACATGCCTCTGGTTGTGTTTGGGTTCTGGAAAGATCAAAATCTTGATTAAATGTTCATCAGTGACTTAAAGACAGAACGTGTCTGTTTAACCGAATCTTTTCTTAACTGCAACCAAAGCTTTCGATGTTTAAACCTACACACCCACACACACACACCCACACACACACACACACACACACACACACACACACAAACACAAACACGCAGATAGAAAGATTGCGGTTTCCGGAGACAACAGCCTGCATTTTGCTTGTTCTGTATAAAGACTGTATCTTAAATATACCTCGCAAAACACACGAGTAAATGTAATTTACCACTTGGCCCAGTTTAACTATGAGATTAAAGAAAAAGCTACTTCCACAGAGCGTCACAAAATCAATCAGTCATTAAGTTTCCCTGAACCCTTCTTTACAAACCGTGTAAAGGTGAATGTGCAATATTCTGTAGCACCATTACAACTCTGTGCTTCTCTGCACAGATTAATTAATCACTCCATCACTGCATTATTCATTTAACATCTTATTCAAGGAACAGTTTGACATTTTGGGAAATTTGTTTCCTTGCCAAGACAAAGATTTATTTATTTATTTTTTACATTTATTTGGATCGCTATTAGCCAGTACCAAGGTAGCAACTCCTCCGCCACTCAAGGCCCAAGCATTACATCATAATACAAAACAATAATGTAAATTATAATCCTAAACACTCACGCTTTATCCAAACAGTCAGTAAAATATTTGGTACAGCTCAAAAACAATTAGCGCACTAAAAGCAGCATAAACAGTGACTGAGGGGGAAAAATGAATGAAATGAGGTTAAAAAAATGAAAAAATAACTAACAAAAAACCTCCTTAATGATCATATAGTCAGATATTATGTTGTAAAACAAGTCTTATCTATAAAGGGGTTGGTGTTCTGTGCCAATACATATTTCTTTAAACTCTTTTTACTTGTTAAATGTTAAATATTTGATGGTAAACTATTCCTCTGTAGACAACAGAACGTCGCTTCATGTTCGTTTTTTTAGACAGGAAGTAAAAAACAACCTCTTAATGCCTCGTATTAAAGTTGTGGACATTACAACAAGATAAAAACTGATGGTGCGGGATGTTTGGGATTTTATTTCTTATAAAAACAAAGCAAAAAGAACAACCATCCTGTCCCCCAGCAATGTTAAATATCAGGCTAGTTAGCTTAGCATAGCTTATTTTAGCACAGACTGGGAGCAGCGGGAAATTACCAGTGCGGCTCTGTCCAAAGGTTAAAAAAACACTTTGCATCTCATTTGTTTAATCAGTAGAAACCAAAGTGTAAAAATTAAAAGTTGCGGTTTAAGTCACTTACTCGCTCCCTCTTCAGTTTTTTGGGCTGATTAAACAAACAAGATCCTGCATGTTAATTAAAGAGCATTACAGGGTTTGTTATTTCTTTTTTAACCTGCGATTGGTTTCAATCTTCTCATCTAAGTCTCAGCAAGAATTAAAACAAGTGTATTTCCCAGATGTCAAACTATTGCTTATAGTGTCTAGTTTACACAGGCGACATTGTGTGAACAGGTGTTTGTGCTGACTCCTAATTCGTAGTCCACGTGCGACATGTGGTTTGATGTACTTGCTTTTCTTTCTGTACAGATAATTCACCTGATAGCGGAGCTGCAGCTGACAAATAGTGCTTTAAAGAAAATCCCATTCACCGATGTTCCTCCATTATCTGGCTAAAAGGAAACAGGAAGACGCGGAACAATAAGTGAAATTTCTTCATCAGAATATAGAAAACTATCATCCTCAGTTGTGTTTTTTCTAAATAGACTGTGGCTGAAAAGTTGGATATTGAAACGGTAAAACATCATGCTCCCTGCTGGAGACAAAATACTGCATGGATTCTCTCTCTCTCTCTCTCTCTCTCTCTCTCTCTCTCTGTCTCTCTCCAAAGTTTGATTCACTTCTTTTATTTGACTCGTTCTTTCAAATGAATCTTTCACATTACGTTTTGGGATTGTGGCTTTCATGAGTAAAAAAAAAAAAAGCCTGTTTTTTCTTTCATATCTGAATCATTATTTTTCATCCCATGACCTTGATACCAAAATATATGCATTGGCAAAGTAAATTAAATTGAAATAAAGGCACTTCAGATATATTTGAATTGAATCTCTTCATTGATGCTAAACACAGATTTTGGCTCCTCTGTTGAAATCAGCCCCTCCTCCTTATCACGCACCACAGGGACCTGGAGAGGTCAGCCCTGCTCGGGGTCGCATCTGCGCGGTGGCAGTGTGGATCCACTTGGTGGCGCTGTGGCTGTGTGCCAGTGGAAAGCTCGGCACATATTCTTCTGAAGCGCTGCTTTTCCTCTTTTGTCTTATTTCACACAAAAACTGTCACGTCCCCGGGTTTCACGTCCCACAGATTTGACTCTGGAAAATGAGGGAAAGTGGTGACTGATGAAAAGAAAGTGAAAACATAGCTGAACAGTTTCATAGCTATTATATTAAAGAACTAACAATACACATGGATAGTGTCTGTACATGTAGTATTAACCCTTGTTTTTATCCTGAAAGTGACCAGATATGTATTTTTTATCAAGCTATCCTCATTTACAAGAAGCTTAAAACATGACTTTATTGTGTATCCTAAAATAAAAAGACATATTTTGTGTATTATATATTATATTATAATTATTTAATATAATATGTACCATGTTTTCATATGCAACAATCTTGTGGGTGATCTAAAATATGCAGAAATTCAAACATCTGTTTAGAAATAATGTAATAAACAAACATAAGATGATTGTTTGATCACTTCTTGTTTATTTGTCCTGTTGATATACGCGTCTCAGTTTGTGCGTGTATGCACATGTGTGTATGAAAATGCTTAACGACCATTTAGAATGTATTTTCTGGACGGTGCAGCTTGTACAAATGAAGGATAAGACGATAAGGACGGGCGTAATAAGCGGAGGATCAGTGAGGTCACCGCTCTAATCTGTTTTTGCATTTCCTCATTATTCTATACCCTTCAAATTCCCACATGCAATAAATGATGCAACTCATTGTTCAGGCTCATCAGAACATGT
>NW_019525233.1:240851-243351 GCF_002814215.2 Seriola lalandi dorsalis | reverse complement strand
TCAGTGTTGTGTTTTCAGCTCATTGCGCTGCCTCAGAATGTCAAAAAATTAATTGATGCAGATTTAAATAGAGATAAATAAGTATTTTCAATAAAATAAGCAGTTAAATAAAAGGTTTCATTACTGTATGCAAAATAGATTCTTAATAAGGAGAACGTGCTAGTCAAACAGAATTTTTTTTTCACAATCTGGCAACCCAAAAGTTGTCCCTGTTATTGGTCTATGATTAATCTATAAACCTTCCATAAGTGATTTCATAAATATTAATATGGTTATGAATTACAACCCATAAAATATTAATGAAATATGCCTTAATGTAAGTGGTATCCAGCAATTAAATCACAGCTAGTTCAGATGTAGCTAATTTAAACTACTTCATTTACTGTTGGGGATTTTTATTTTATAACAATCACATTTAATTAGTTAATTATACGTTTAAAAAAAAAAATCTTAATCTGCAAAGTACACAAAAATAGTACGTATGTCTGTAATATTTTCCTCTATAATGTAAAAGTAGCATAAAAAGGAAATTCAAAATAAAGTACAACTTATTTAAAATTGTATGTTAGTTCAGTACTTGTTATAATAACGTACTATAAAGTAAAGAAAATAGAAAATACACTGAGTGATGAGATTTAGGACGAAAGTCAGTTCTTCAAGTTGTAAGAGAAGGTTTTATTACCAGTGCTATTTACATAGAAATAATACAGCCTTGCCCCCTTTCCCCACCCACCCTTAAATGTGCACAAATGCACACACACGCACACATGAGCAAGCATACGATCACCCCCCGCCCTCAAGCGTTCACACACACACACACACACACACACACACACATACAACCACACGCTCACACACTCACTTTTGTATCCAAGAATATCTCAGTACATCAGAAATAAGACACATTCTTTCTAGATCTTATACAATGTCCAAAGGAAATGCAAAATCAAATCAAAAATAATATTCAAGTAGATCTAACTCATTGTGGACAAACAGCATCACAAGTGTGTTGTGCGACGAGACGCAGCTGAAAGAGGAGAGACGGAACGCATTTGAAATGAGGAATTATGGGAGGTTTTGTATTGAATAATATCAGCTAACTTGGGTTGTATGTCATCTTTCAGCAGCTGTGTTATGAAGGGAGATGAAAAATGTTGTATTGGCTTTTCAAAAACCGGAGCCCTGATGACACTTGACCATGAAACTGCAGAATTATCTATTGACGTAATTTTGAAAAAAAAAAAAAAGGGAGAGAGAGAGAGAGAGAGAGAGAATTTGTCCTCTGCAGTACAAAGACGTTCATAAACACACAGCTGGACTCTGCTAAGAGGATTTCTTTTTCTTTTTTTTTTTCCAATTTTGTGTGTCTTGAGAAACGCGGCCACTAGATGGCAACGAGAGCTTCAGAGCAGACTGGTAATGTCACAGATGTAGTCTGCCCCCTCTTTTGTTTTCTCTCTTTAGAGGAAGGAGACCTCAGCTGTTGAAGGAGATTCTCCATTATGGGTTCAATGTTCTTTTGAAAATCATTTCCATTAAAACATGTTTTTTAAAAGGGATAGTAACAAAGGGAAGGTCAGGTGAAGCAGTGTGTGGAGCAGAACTATCAGGGCCGCCTGGATGGGTATGAGATGTCTGTGTGTGTGTGTGTGTGTGTGTGTGTGTATGTAGGGGTACAAGTGTCTGTATAATTGTGTCCGTGGTTTGAATAATGTTATAGACATCTTTCTTTTAAGCTATGATCAAGAGCGATTTTTGTGCATTAAGGGACTTATAGCTGAGTTGTGTACTACAGGAAGTCAATGCCTGAGGTGTGTGTGTGTATGTGTGTATATAGTGTGTGTGTGAGTGTGTATACAGTTTCTCTCAAGCAGCAGCTTTTAATTTGACATATTGTCTCACAAAAGAAAGTTTAAAATGAGCAACGTTTTCAACCAAACATATCCTGTCTTCATTGCCACGTATGTATTTGTATATGAACATTAAAGCATGTGTTAAACCTGGTCCTTTGTCTTCTTAATATTGAGGGTAGAGTGGCAGCTCAGCAATAAAGACAGGTGTAAAGCAACAGAATGGAAAAACTCAAATATTTCTTTGAAGCAATGTTGTTAAAAAATTTTTTTAAAATGTGGTGAGAAATTTTAGACAACTAAAGATGTCCCCTTTGGCATTTCTCTCTAATGTGTTCCTAGAGCATTAGAAGATACCTTCGTTAACATAAAGGGGAAGGCGAGAAGCATTTTTGCTGGGTAGAATCGCAACTTTTTTTTTTTCTTTTTTCTGTTTTTAATAGTTCAAGTCCAGTAATCCAGGAAGGGAAATGCTTTGGAGTGTCTACTGGGCAGCAAATATTACCTTTTCCAATAAGCTATCCCATTCTCGAGTCCATTCCCAAGTCCATCACTTCGTCAACTGTCAAGATCAGTCCGTGATTTTAAAAAGTCCTTCGTAGAAATTTCAGCTGAACTTTTCACAATGTGGGTTTTTTTTCTCCCCCCCG
>NW_019525233.1:237118-240831 GCF_002814215.2 Seriola lalandi dorsalis | reverse complement strand
CCTGAATTAACGAGGCTGAACATTCAGCCCAGGAATAGTCCCTGCGGTTCATCCTTTACCAGGCTGTGGTTTCTCCCATCTCCTGGCCTTGGTGGGACATGGGAGCGCTGTAGCTGGAGTTACTGGCCAAGGAGAAAGGAGGACTGGGTCCGCCACCGTACGCCTCCCCCGGGACAGGCTGCAGGGAGCTCGGTAAGCCCGGCTCCGGACTGGGGGTTTCCGCGTGGGAGATCATGTCCGTGAACCTTTGGTCGTCTGAAGGGTGGTGGCCCGATCCCTCCATGGCTCCGGGGCCGGAGCCCAGGATGTAGGGGGACTCGGCTGGAGACTGAGCCTGTGAGGACGGAGGGCCGTGGGGGAAGAAGTCGTAGTTGCTTCCTGGTCCGTAATAGTCACCTTGGTATTCTGTGGAGGAACAGGAGAATACGTGGAGGTTAGACTTTCTATCAAAGACTTTGAATATACATTAAAAAAAAACATTCACACTTCCCCAGAGCGGCGTGCAGCTGTACACACAGCTACACACCTACCTAAGTGGTGAAATTGATCATGTCCAATTTCCAACCAACCGGTCTCCAACAGCCTCATTTGAGTGTATAAACAACTCCACACCTCTCCACCTCAGTTCTCTCGCCTTTTACACACTGCATTCATCTCCCTCACTCATTCAGCTCGCAGCCATGCGTGCGCCTCGATAGATTCCCCTGCTGAAACTTCTGGATTTGGATGAGGAACTCCAAAATGAGATTCCAGCCTCCCTGCAGCCCTGCCAGGTCTTGTCAGCTGCATCTCTTTGTCATGTCTGATGCAGCTTCCAGCAACATCCCTCCTCCTGCACCTCACTGAGCGACACAGATCACTCTGCATTATTCCACGCCTGCAATCCTGCCAGGGCTGCAACTAACGGTTGGTTTTTATTGTTGATTAATCTGATTCATCTCATTTTTCTTATTAATCAGTTCGTTAGAAAAAAGTGCAATGTGCCCATCAAAACTTCATATTATGATCAATTTACACAGAAAATCAGCAAATAATCTAATTTGAAAAGCAGGAAGCAGAGATTGTTCAGTATTTTTGCCTGACAACAACAACAACAACAAAAAAAGGAGTAGATTTATTTTCTGTCAGTCTATCTAATCAATTATCTGTTTTGACTTTTCCATCCATTTAATTTCTCCCTTTTAATTACAACCTCGCTCCACAGTTTCATCCACTTCACGCTGCTGCTTCCAGCACGGCAGCAACTGCACCTCTTTAGTTCATGCGCTCTCAGCTTGAGGTTGTGTTACTGCTGTGTTTTATTCACAATCACAGTGTTGGCCCATCAATAGCTGTGGTAGTGACAGGTTCACCCCCCCCCCCCCCCCCCCATGCTATTTTCATCTTTGCCGCGATATCAGTTGTGCAGCATCACGAGACAAAGTCAGCAAATCATTGAGAAAGCCCATAAATACACACACACACATACACCAGGCAAACGCAATGGCTCTGTGTTATTAGCCTGTAAATTAATAATCTAAACTCATTCCAAAACCGCAAATACATGAAACGTTAGTCAGTAAGGATTCATCCTCTGGGGACCACGATTGGTAGAAAAACATATCTGCTGAAACACCTTCAAGCTGACAAACTCTCTCCGTCTGTCATGTCGAAAATTTCTCAACTTTCTCATGGCACTTCACTTCAAAGCGCTGCAGCAAAAAACAACAACAACAACAAGAAAAAAAAACTTCAATGCAAGACACATTAATGAGTGAATACAGCCCCCAAAATCTCCAGCACACACTTGGATTTACACACATTTCCTACTTAACCTGTGACACTGACTGACATGTTTATGCCTCTGAGCGGTGTCGGCTCAGTTTTGGTCCCTGACACGTACGTTCGCACTCCCTTTCTACCAAGGTGACATTTTCATACATTATTTATGGATTGAGCGAATCTCGAAATGCATCTTGAGGGCCGTCCACTACAACCTGGATCCGTGACGAAAGGGTTTAAGGGGCCGCTACACCCAAACACATATTTTGTTACATGATGTTTGATTCCCAGCTGGTCACACTGTTTGTTGCGTGTCATTTTGCACATTTCCTGTCTCTGTCCTCTATCAAATCAAATCATAGGGTCTATTTAATCAGTGGTTCCTCTGAGAAGTGATTTCAGGATGTTCTGTGGATGCAAAGTAACAACGAAGCTGTTTCTCTACAGACTTTATATTAGTGTTGAATTAAATGTAACGATATATTTGTGCTGGAAATCACCGAGACCAATCTCTCAAAACTAAAACCAGCCATAAAGATCATTACAGGAAACAAACGGTGCACACATGAATCTGATCCTGAGATCCATCCAAACCAAACTTTCAACACAACCAAACCAACAACTGGACTCCACTCAGAAGTCCCCAGTTACTCCGGATCACTCGATCCGATGTAAGTCGCTCTGCTCAACCTCATCAGGAACACTTTGACATTTCGGGATATATACTTATTTGCTTTCTTGCCAAGTGTGAGATGAGAAGATCGATACCACTCTCATATCTGTCAACTAAATATAAACTCTGCAACCAGTAGCCAGTTAGCTTAGCTTAGCATAAAGATTGGAAACAAGGGGACACTAGCTAGCAAGTCTCTGTTCGAAGGTAACACCATCCACCAACCAGCAACTCTAAAGCTCATCAATTAACATCTTATATTGAACTTTGTTTAATCTGTATGAAATCTTCTAAGGTTGCCAGGCAACCAGCAGAGACTGCGGAAAGTCACTGCAACCGGCCAAGAAATTGTCCAGCACATAAGTTTCTGTACGGATTCAACAAACAAAACATAACATGTTGATTTGTGACTTTTAAAGGTGGATTTCGTTGCCTTTGGACTGTTTCCTGTCTTTGTGCTAAGCTAAGCTAATCACGGCTATAGCCTTATATTTAAACATGAGAGAGGCGTCGATCTTCTCATTAACTCTCAGTAAGACAAAATGTCACTGCTCCTCGAACCCTACACCAGCCTTATGTCCGGTCTGACGGCCATGATGATCCAATCAACGCAGCCGCAGACTCAGAGCGAGGGACAGCGACTCAAGTGACAATCAGACCTGTGATGTGCAGCTTTTGGAAAGAGCCACATTTCCTGAACTGTTTATCAAAAAAAACAGTTTATGTAGGAGTCATCTACTCCCCCTCGTGCAGCCAATTACTTCACACACCGTTTGCATTCGTTAACAATTACAAACCTCCACCTGCCTTTCTCCGTCTCGCCACTCTCATCCCGCCCTGCTCCGAATTCCCTCACTTACATTAAATCCATTCTGTTTCAACTCCACCTTGAACTGAGATCGATGGCAGACTTTACCCCTTTGCCCCAGATGTTGCACTAGCATTTCTCCACCCCCCCCAACTTCCCACCCCCCTCTCCACACCCCCACCATCACCATATGCTCCTCTCACTCCTATTTCTGCGTTAACAGGCAAAATCGAGAACTCACAGGTTAGAAATCAAGAAATATGCTGCCTAATTATAACAACCGCATTTATTTGCTGTTTGCTGCTCGTTGCTTTTGGAGATTATCAGGAGAAACAATAAGAGCTGACATGACTTCCACAAACACAAATTATTTGCTGTGACACTCAGGCCCCTGCTCGTTTGGCCGACCTTGAGAATAAGCAACAAGCTTGTGTTGTGGACTGTGTGTGTGTGTGTGTAAGACGGGGGAGG
>NW_019525233.1:230465-237098 GCF_002814215.2 Seriola lalandi dorsalis | reverse complement strand
GGGGGGGGGTGAGGGTGGCGTTGGCTCTGCAAACTATAATTACACTCACACATGCAGATGCACCATACCACACACAGGCATCCCTGCCTCTCAGCAGCGGCAGAGGAACATAAGGAAGCGGCGAGCTCGCATGAAAGGCGCAGACCGGCCCGATGCTGCTGCGGCACAAAAGGGTGTGAAAAGCAAACGTTGCGACGAGAAGCGAAGGAGGGAGAGGGAGAGAGAGAGAGAGAGAGAGAGAGACAGAGAGAGAGAGAGAGAGAGATGAGAACAAGGGATGAAGGTTTTTATTCTTTGTCCCCCCCCCCCCCGCTCCCTGCGTAGAAGCCTTGACGGCTCCAGTTTATTGTATCCTCAGTGCAGGGGCCCTTCAGGTGGATGTGCACGAGCTGTATATATATATATATATACATATTTATATATATATGTTTCTCTATCAAAAACAAACTGCTGATATACATGACAGCCGCATCTGGTTTATTCCTCCAGTTCAACGTGTTGCTGTTGTTGTGTTAGTGCGGCGTTGTTATCCGCCGCCCACCTGCCGTTGTCACAAGATTTCTTTTTCTTGATACAGGTAACCAGTAGATGCTTAAATACAAATTCTTTTCTTTCCTAGTGCTCCTTATAAGCATTTGTGAAGGAGTGAGAATGTGACAGTTAATATCTTATTTTCAGCCTTTAAAATGTTTGCTGAGCTAAATTAGATGAGATTTCTCTTTTTTGTTTTGATCACCAAAAGTTTCTTAAAGCTTATTTCATAACTAGAAGAGAAGATCTATACTGACTGAACAGTGGCCAAGGTCTGAGCCGTATCGAGGACCGATCATACGTTTGAATAAGATGAATAGATTAAAGAAAAATCACATGACCCTCAATGTCCAAATGAACTACACTGAGGTTACATCTGTGGTGAACAGTAGACACAGCCTTTATGTAATCTGCCTGCAGCCTGATAACACACCACATCTATTATCCTTGCTGGTGCCACTGAAGGTTGCAGTTCAGTTACAATATCACATTGGAGAGAGGGTGAAACCAGGAGACTCTCGCCCATACTGCACATTAATGACAGTCGTGTGGTATATTTAAAGACATGCAGAGTTTTTATCACAAGCTTTATTTCTTACCTCCATAGTAACCATAAGCCCCAGGTCCCAAAATGTCCGCATCCTCCAGCCGGCCTCCCAGGGGCCTCATCCTCCTCGGGCCCCTGAAGAAGGCGTGCCGCCGGGCGCCCAGAGCGCTCAGCTGCTTCATTCGTCGCTCTTTGGATCTTCTGTTCTGGAACCAGACCTGTGTGAAACCAGAGAGAGACGCCACAGTTATCAGCTGATCTCAGCCTTTTTTTCATCTGGCTCCAGCCATCAATGTTTTCACTCAAACTTCCACTCAGAGCGAAAATCATGTCGTTGTAAGATTCAGACAAGATTCAGTCGAGTGCTTCCTGCACCAAAGAAAAAGAAAAAGAAAAAGAAAAAGAAAAAGAAAAAGAAAAAGAAAAAGAAAAACACCAGACAAAATTGAAAACAAATGAATATGTATCAACTTCAATTGAATCTTGATCATTTTAGCTAATTTCACTGATATTTAATTTCATGCTCACGGTTACAGAGTTTGTGTAGAAACCAGAATCCAAATCAGACATTAACTGCTCCTTATTAAGTCAAGTTTGATCTATTTTCTTTATTATTTAAGCCCAAAATTGTTCATTATTCAAATACAAACAAACCATTTCTCCTTTGATAACAAGTATTTGCTCCTGGCCTCTCATGATCCTGATTCTCTGACACCTCTGTCTCCATTTTCAGCTGTATTTACTGTCTAATAATCATCTAACTCAAAGTGCTACACCACTCACACACACGCACTTAAACTAGTCCAAAACTAACCAAATATGAAAATAGAAAAATTTCCAATGCAAAGTCAGAATTACACAGGTAAGATCGGTTGAGCACTGGCACACAATGGATGATAACACCCGAGGCATTTTGCGCCTGTAAGTTCACTCAGGTGGAAAAGGGGCCCTTTGTGTAGGTAATGGGAATATTACACTATATCACAAATTAACAAAGACCAAGTCAGAAATGAGGAGAAGCATAAAGCAGCATTGTAAATTAAGTGTCTTATCTATGATGGAATATAATTTGACTCTATAACCAAGTGATTTTATTATAAGAAACACTGTCTGCTGCACTTTCTGAGTCATAAACCTGTTTTTCTTTTGCAGACACACACACACAACCTGGTGCACCTCACCACAAGTTAAAATAAACAGTGGAAGCCATGAATCAGAGGATGAAAGGCTTATCACTAACGTTAAGTAAACTGTCTGTGAAGAGGAACAAAGGGGGATTTCAAAATAGCAAAACTACACAACATATGGAAAGAAACGTCTTTGCATTATAAGCACATAACACATCTTGTTTCGCCTTTGCATCACTGCTGCATAATGATGTATGTTCACACCAGTTAGGCTACACCAGAGGCAGAATCCCACTGTGCTGCAGATTAACAAAAACACACACACACACACACACACACACACACAAAAAACACCTAAAACCACTTAGGCTCTGCTCTGTGTGCTCCAGCGGCAAAGGCGACACCTGCTTATTGAGAACAATCGTCTAACTGTAGGGTACATTTTTATGGAAATGCTCTCGCTCCCCTCGAGAGAGCGTTGCTTAGGGATTACATACACATGCTGGAGAAGCAGCGTGGCTCGCAGGGCTCCCCGCGTTGAGAGCAATGGTATTTAACACACAGCGAACGAGGAGGAGGAGGAGGAGGAGGAGGAGGAGGATGACGAAACAGAGCCTCCATTTTGGCTCCGAGCAACACGGCGACAGTCAGGGGGTGGGGGATCACGGACAGAGGGATGGACTGCCTGCCTGCCTGCCTGCCTGACTGAATGACTGATTGATTGATTGATCGACTGAGCTCTCCTAATGCACACACACACACACACACACATGCACACACACACATCAGCAGCCTGCAGTATAGGATATAGATGAGGCAGTGGAGAGGCCCCGGTCTGCTCTAATAGGCAGTGGGAACAGGCTGTAAGTGAGTAAGAGCAGAGAGGTGGGAAAGGGGAGGGTGGTATGTAAATCTGTGAAATCAGCGATAATTACAGTGAGTGCACAAAAAGCCACATCACAGTTGGCAGAGATGGTGCTAATCATCCTCACACAGTCTGCACCCAGACACCGAGCGAGCGAGCGAGCGTGTGTGTGTGTGTGTGAGGATGAAAAGACAGAGAGACAGAGAGAGAGAGAGAGAGAGAGAGAGAGAGAGAGAGAGAGAGAGAGAGAGAGAGATTGAAAACAGTGAACGCTTGTGTTATACTGCAAACATGTTTGCCTTTGGCAAAAACAAAACTAACCTTTCACTAATTTCATGGCTGTGGAACAGGAATGATTAAAGTGAAATAAACTGCTGTCTGCACAAAATAAATGATAGTCCTGAAAAAAAAAAACATGCTATTTATTATTATATCCCTGCATCAATAAATTGGATTACTAGATCTTCATTTCAGAGAATAAATTAGCGCCTGCAGATATGGATATAAAGAGGAGTGGAATTTTTAATTTTAGGAATATGAAAATAGTGACAGGGAGAATTATTCATTTTGTTCAATTAAATATACAACTGTGTTAGAATTATTTTAAATGAAAATACAAATTCATTTATTTTTAATAATAATATTATCACAACCTCTGCAAGAAGAAGCTTGAGTTTGTTATATGGAAATACAAAACTCTCATGTATTTTACTATTAATGTACTGTTTGCTTTTTTTGTTTAAAACGATAAAACATATTAAAATGAAAACTGTCTTTGGCATCTGATTATAAGATTATTATTGTTATTTTAGAAGTACATTTTATTTGATATTATTTCACAAAATATAAGAAACCCAGCTGGTTGACAACACGTGTGGCGAACAGATTAAACGTGGCTCATGTTTTGGTTTCTCTCTAACAGATAAAGGCGCCTTCGGTAAAATTAATAAGTAACTCCACTGATTTATAATCCGTCATTTCTCACTCATTCGTCTCTGTCACACACAAACACGCCGCTGATCTCACCTGGATCACCCGCATGTTTAGTCCCGTTTCCTGGGCCAGCTGTTCTCGGATGTGCCGGGTCGGTTTCGGCGTGGCGACAAACGCGGCCTTTAACGTTTCCAGCTGCTTGGCCTTGATGGTGGTCCGGGGCCCCCGCCTTTTGGCCCCGGAGTTCTGCTCCTCGTTCTCAATATTGTTCGTTTCCTTATCTGAGGACGTTGAATTGTCCGTCTCTTTTATGTCGTCCTGTATTGGGTCCTGCAGATCCGGCGATAAACTCCTGTCAGTACACGACGACACTGGAGAGGGAAAACAAACAAGAGGAAGGTCACGATCCCAAATGTAGGAGGGGGGGGGGAGTGGATTGGAGTTGGAGGGGGGGTCTGCTGTAATTAGGCCTGGAGATGCACAGAGGCAATCCAGACTACAATGGAAAATATAGCTAAATATTTTACTTGTATATCATGAATAAAATCTGTCAAAAAAAAGCAGCTAAATGACATTTCTGCATTTGTTTTCCCGCACAAATATTTTCTTAAATTTCTTTCTTTCTTTCTTTAAAATAAATAATAATAATAATAATTTGTAATTTCCAGTTTTGTTTTTGAAAGTTCAAGGAAACTAAAGCTAAAATAAGCAGAAACTAACCCTGATTATTCCTTTAAAAAAAAAAAAAATGACACAACATCACATATAAATTCACATATTTGTGCTGCAGCCTGAAACAAGGGAGCGTGACACCCTCAGCACCCAGGGGTGTGGAGTGGGGTCGCGGTCCTGATGATGAGCTTTCCTACCAGGATGAATAGACAGCGGAGGAAGGAGCAGACTAACGTGCTCATCCCCAGTGGACCCTGACGTACAATAACAGAAAGCCATTGTCCTGTGGAGGTAAATATTGAAGCCGGGCCGCAGTGACACGATCTGCACGAGCTGCTGCTAAATGTCCAACACAGACTGAACCATCCGGCGCGCGACAGAGCCTCCAGACTCCTGCCCCCCTTTGTTCCTGCAGGCCGGTTTTATGTGGAGTGTTTTCATATCAAACACACAGAGATTTCTTTGCTTTATGAAATCGAATAGGACACACACACACACACACACACACACACACACACACATAGACACACACATAGACACACACACACACACACACACACACACACACACACACACACACTATGGCTTATTATTATGATCATCATGACGTTGCTTACCTGAGTTCAAGTTGACTTCCTTAATGGCCCCGGAGCTCAAATAATCTTCTTTGCACACAAACTTGTTCTCGTCTATCACGTAGAGCTCCTCTCCCGTGGACAGCTGCTTGTTACACACCATGCAGGTGAAGCAGTTCAGGTGAAACACCTTGCTGCGCGCCTTGCGCACCAAGTCGTTTGGCGAGATTCCCTGCAGACAGCCCGCGCACTTAGTGCCAAACCGCCTGGATAAAGAAGGAAAAAAACCGTGTGAGATATTTGTTTCTCTTAAAATCTAAAGCGTGATTTCATCGTTCAGGCCCACACCCGGTTATAACAAAATATCATGTAAATTATACGTTCAATTTTAAAATTCAAACGTGCTTTTTTTATGTCTACACACGTTCAAATCAGTCATAATATAAGGACTTAATAATATCATAATAGTTTGGTTGGAATATATAAATATAAATACATTAATCGGGCCAATATTTACAATAGTCACATTTTAATAATGCTAAAAAATATTCTTACTTCCAAGCTAAAAATATACCAACACAATAATAATATTAATAATAATAATAATCGTATTTAAAGGTCCATATAATCATATATAAATAGTCATGTTTAGTATTAAAGTAATTAGTAAACAATAAACAACAATAAACAAAGCATGTCTGCATTTCTCTATAGAAGTGAACTGAGAAAATAAACAGTGGCTTCTGGGAACATAAAAACAAACAAAAAAAAAAAAACAAGTGAGACTTTCCATTTAAAAAATGGAGATAGAATAAAAAAAAAAAGCCGCGTGCTCATAATAATTTTTGATGGAGGTGCTCTGACAATAACCCCACGCAAAACGTATTAGTGACAATCAACACATTGTAGCCACGGATATATTATGGGATTAAGCAGAGTAGGAGCATCTTAGCGTGAAAATCTTCTCTTAATCCATATTCACCCGCTTAAATACTGGGTGGGAAGACTCATCAATTTGATACACAAATAGCCCAAATAAATTCTGCAAGAAATGCCCTCCTGATATGACAGGATGAGGAGCAGAGGGAAGAAGAAGAAGAAGAAGAAGAAGAAGAAGAAGGAGAGGAGGAGGAGGAGGAGGAGGAGGAGGAGGAGGAGAAGGAGGAGGAGGAAGAAGAGAAGAAGAAGAAGAGGAGGAGGAGGTGACTGGTTTTTGTCTTTTTTTTTTTTTAAAGAGAGAGAAAACAGATGTGACTGATGTTTACAGTTATTTCTCACCTGCACTGACGCTTTTCTCAGTAAGAGGAGTTTCAGCAGATGTTGGAGGCTCACACTGGGCCTCCTGTACCTGGGCTAAACATGGGGCGGGACAGGGTGGGGGGG
>NW_019525233.1:218251-230445 GCF_002814215.2 Seriola lalandi dorsalis | reverse complement strand
GGGGGGGGGGGGGGGGGGGGGGGGGGGGGGTGCTAAGCCTTTGGGTGAAAGCAAGCACTCTTTTTGTGGAGCATTGTTTTAACACTAATGTAGGCTTGTGTCTCCATTTGCAATGGTATCGTTTCACTACCCCCCCCTCTTTCACATGCATGGCCGAGACCCCCCCACACCCCCCTCCCTCCCTCCCAAAGCGAAAGGGGGCACAACTCTACTTACACAACAAATGGACACATTAGGGTGATTACTGTTTCGCCTGGCTAATGGCTGGCCATTTAAAATCCACAGCTTGATGGGACCTGCGGTAATATGATGGCCAAGGCCGCGCGAGGCCAATAATAGCCGGGCCCAACAAAGGCTGATGTGTCTTACATCTCATTAGACAATTTGGGAGAAAATAACTGACACACACACAAATGAAAATGATGCTAAGAGAGCGCGACGGGACAAACAAGGGGCTTCACTTATCACTCAATTACCTGAAACACTTTTTTAGGGATTGTGAAGCGGTTAATTGGCTGATGGCTGTTTGGAGAAAACTGGAAAACAGATCAAAATGCAGAGCACAGAATGCACGTGGCTGCTGAGTGAAATTCAATTTTATCTGTCCCTTCTTTTATTGCAGAGGCCACACGGTCCATGACACGAGCAACACTTCATTATGGGGAATCCTACTATTTCAAAATAAAGGATTTATTGCATTTATTTTAGGTGGTAACTTTTATTTTATTCCCTAAATTATTTTTTTTAACCTGTGGTTTAATATTCTGACCCCTGTGCACACAATTTAAGTTTAAACCTGAATTTATTAAACAAATTATTATTGCTCTAATTTTTATTTTTGTATTTTTGTATTTTAGAATCGATATTGCATCATGTTTAACTGTGATATTATATTGTTTTGGAAGCTGGAATAAGAGCTCTGAGTCCAGACTCTGCTTTACCTGAAAAAGTCCATTTTGCAATAGAGCTTTCCGTCCCTGGAGAAGCACTTCTCGGTGAGGTTGCAGTTGCACTCACAGCACTGGACGCACTTGGCGTGCCAGGCTCTGTCCAGCACGTTGAGGAGGAACCGGTCCAGGATGGGCCGTTCGCACCCGGCACAGTGGACCATCATGTCTCCGGCCTGCAGGGCGCCGAGTGCCGACCTTCCCACACGGACTGCGCTGCTCGGACTGAGGCAACCCGGCTCTACGCGGAACAACGTCTTGGCTCCGGGAGGTGTGCTGTCAGGCGAAAACTGGAGGAACCTCCCCGTTCAAAGGCAGCGGACGGAGTGACAGTCCAGGTCCTGTTGTAGTCCCGGTCCTGTTTGGTCGCTGTCCTGGCACTTGTCACAATCCACAATCCAGAGGAGAGGAGCAGAGCCGTGAGCCGCGCCAGCTGATGGACTGCGTAATGGACAAAGCGGGCATGTTTTCTCACGAGCACACAGTTAAAACATCATCATTCAGACGTGATTATTTGTAATACTTTATCCCTCGCTCGTGCTTTGTTTTGGGTCCAGTCATTTCCTTCGGGCTCACCTCACGTCGCCACTTTCGCATCACTGTGCCTGGGTTATCACGAGGTTTTGCCAGCGCTGCGCGCAACCTGCTCTCAGATTGGATGACGCCCTTGTTAATTCCCGTGCAGCGGAGCCAATCAGAGCGCAGTTGTTATGGTTACACGTTCATAGCTGTAGCCTCATAGCGGACCTGAATCCACACGCCGTGCAGAAATACCAGGGCCGTGGAAGCAGCGTGATTCTAGTGGCGCTTTTTAAAGGCCAGCTCGCATGTGGAAGGTTTCATGGAGGGTCGTGGAGACGGCGCTGACTTTACAGGGGAAAGGTATGAGCCGCAGGTTAGACGGTGCACCCCCAGGAACCTCCCCGCAACATTTCTACAGGACCTTAAAACTCGAAAGTCCACAGAAAGCGATAAAGGTTAGGAAATACCTGCACATCAGGCGCGGGGAGGGCGTCTGTACACGGCGCGGCGCTGCCACTGAAATGAATCTGATTAGATGCAATGGGAGTGGGAGTAGCCGAACAAGGGGGGCTAATGCTACACAACCTTATTACGGCCTTGTGACAAAACCTCTCACACCGTATCACACTGTGGCCGAGGCTCGGGTGGAGAGGAGGGGGCCGCGGGCCTTTTCTCATGCAGAAAGCCATTTACAGGGAAATGCGATGGATTAGCTGGAGCTCATCAATAGGGAGAGCCCGGTCACCCGGTGCTTTAACAGAGTGGCCGCCAATCGAAGGGAATTTCAATATTTACCAACAGCCTTGTTTTGTTAGTTGCAGTTAAGCAAACATGCAGTGGGCTAATTCATGTTAGCGGGACGGCTGAGACTGGTTTAAGCATTTTCTCCAAACGTTAATGGTGATTCATCTGATAATAAACCAACATTTAGACAGGAAAAGATCAACAATATGACTCTATCTATCTATCTATCTATCTATCTATCATCTTTAGTTTAACAATGAAGTTGCCAGATTTGAAAAAGTACCACAAATCCACTGTTTTCTTCATTGTATTTGTCTCACATTGTTTTTGTTTTTCTCCTACACATCTGCACATAATTGGCAGCAGTTTACTTCCTCAGCCTCAAAGCACCAACGGCAGAAAGTAAAGCTGAATCCCACAGTGTCCTCGACAGGAGCCCAACTTTACCATTAACGTCTAACCCATGCTACCACTTTCTTTTCTTTCCTTCCTGTTTTTGACGTACTGTACATCCCAAACTGTTCTGTTCATGGATGCATATGAACCATTCCACTCAGCTGCAGCTGTTATTAGTGTTTTTCCTATCAAAAAAAACAAAACAAAAAAACTTTGCCCCAGATGCCAAGTGTTGCATTTATGCTCCAGGTAGCAAAGGTTTAACCTGGGTATTTCAGGCCCTTTGTATAGAGACAAGGCTGAATGAGTTTCCCCAATTATCCAAGCTCCTAACACGGAGCTCTTTAGCCTGTAAAACGAGAGAGAAAGAGACAAAAAGAGAGAGAGAGTGAGAGAGAGGGGTGGGGGGATTCAGGAGAGGCAGACAAAAAGCCCACGGTGGGAAAAAGCGCATGTGAGGCAAATACGTACAATCACCCTCGATTGTGTGTCGCCTCCATCACATTGTGCAAAAGGAATAAAAAAAAAATAAATAAAAAAAAGCTGTTTGCTTTAGCTGGGCTCGGCTCTCCTGTGCACACCGAGAGAGCGAGATACTCACCTGTGGAGAAACATGAGGGAGCTGTCCGTGGTACCGAAAGGCACGAGCACCAAGGACAGCAACAGGCTCTTCTCTTTTCAGTGGGAATACCACATCACACGATCACACGCTCGGTTCTGAAGACGCCGTGTACATATTAAACGGAGTCCGACACCTGGCATTGATTGGAAACCGGCTTCAACTCTGACCTTAAACCAATGATTATAATAACATGACTTGGCATTTCATTCCACTATTCAAACAGAATACTTTTTTTTTTTGCTTTTACACAACATTTTTTTTCTTCCTTGTCCTTCAAGTACTTTAAACCTTTACTTCCCTTTGAGGCCTCATATAATGTTTTTCAGGTCCTGAAGATTTATGTCACACTGCAGAGACTTGAAAACCACACTTGTGAAAACTTAAAGGCGGGTTACCTGGGTCTAGTTGAGTCTATTTAGATTCTACATAAGGAAAGAGTTTCTCAGGTGAAATCAGAAAGGAAACATAACATTTATTGTATTATATGATCAGACTGATGGAAGAATACCATGGTCTTTTATTTAAATACTTGTATTTGATGTATTTGTTTGATTCTTTATTCATTGTATCATACAAAGAGCACACAGGTGTGTCACTGAAGTAATGGCTAAACAGATTTGTCCTTTTTTGAAGCGACCTACGAGTCGTTCCATCAATGCTACAGGAAGCAAAATGTCTCAATAGAACATTAGAAATTCCTTCAGTTTTACAGAATCTCAAAGTAAAGCTCGGTTAGCCATATGCCCCGGATTTTATTTTAAGTTTCAACACATTCAATTGTAAAATCTCGTCTTTTTTTTTTTTCTGCCTGTGCACAAAGGATTTTAAAAGAAGCCTTCACACAGGCTGCAGCTGGAGGAGGGATTGTTGTCATTCACCTCATGGAATAAAAGTTACAGGAGAGGATTCAGAGATGATTTGCAAATCATGAATAATTTTGATGAACCGTTTTATAAATGACCAATGCTGCTATTTATTTATCTATTAATGTTGGAGGATGGGAGCTTCGTTTGAGCGCCACAACTATTTATGCGTGCATACAGACCATCACAACACATAATTCTCAAGGACCAACATTTGAAGTGGTTTAAGCATGGGTACGTTTTCTTTGCTAAGAGGCCTTCATGAAATATCTGTGCAGCCGCTCATCTCTGTCACTCTCTTTCAGTCTTTTTAGTTGGTAATGCAGAAGGAGCACAAGGAACCATTTAAACACTGCGAGCAATGTCCACAAACCCTGAACCCTCGCCGTGCCTTCAGTTCGAGCTCCGACAGAATATATACACTCTGGATGACGGACGTAAATGTTAATATTTGCAACAATTGAATATCAGGTAATATTTTTTTTTAAAAACAAGCGTTGCTGTGGTTTCTGTGCACTGTGAGCCAGGAAGAGAAAAGAAGAAAGGGATGTATAGAAATAGAAATATATACTGTATATATATAAAAAACAAAACAATGCACAGATAAATGTGAGACATGAAGGAAAAAAAAATATACCCCCACACCCCATATTCACCCCCCGCCCTCACTCCTCCAGCTCTGCACCGTGACAGCCTGGACACCTGAGCAGCCTGGTTCCTCCCTTCTCCTCCCTCCCTCCCCTGCAGCCGCCATTCCATGCATGCGGTGTCACCCCAACCCCGAAGACGCGCATACACACACACACACACACATGCATACTCGCTCACACACATGTACGCTCACAAGACCACCTCCAGGGCCCCTCTTTGGCAGGGCCAGTCCCAAGGGAGAGGTTAGTATGATGGATGTCTGATTGGTAGCCCTCCCTTAGGGCCTCCCTCTCCGTCACCTCTCCGCGCTCTGAATTAAAAGGCCGTTTGTCTCCTCTGAGTCCTCAGCTGTAGAGCGCCGGCCTGCAATTTCACAGCACTCAGAGAGAGAGAGGGAGACCATTACAGAGGAGGTTGTCAGGGGAGCCATCAGAGCCCGGACACGCCTGAGGGACTCTCTCTTTCCCCTCTATCTTCCCCTGCTCCCGTCTCCTCCTGCTCAGCACCACCAACACCTCTATCCCACCGGAGGCAGCCAACCCTCAGCTCACAAATATATAAATATTCAAGGCCTCGGTTACATTCAAGCATGTATGCACCCATATGCATATAAGCATGCACGCACAGGCATGCACAGCTATCAAACACACCTCATTTTAGACTACATCGTTTTCAAACATACCTCTCTCTCTCTCTCTCTCTCTCTCTCTCTGCTGGTGCTTCAAGAAATTAACAATTCTAATCTAAGTTAAAACAAGACGTTAAAGAGGAAATAACACATTCGTCTTGAATTCATAAGCAGTAAAACTCACTGTTAGTTATCTCAAACCACACAGGGAATTTCCTGCTACTGTCTTACTTGGCTAATGTTAGCAAGCTGGGTGCCACTTTACAATAAGTCTACCCTTATAAAGGATTCACAAATGCTTTATAATTAGGTTATTAATTCGGTCGTTAACACTTTATAAATCATGGCTCACTATTTGGCAAGATCAAGTTACTGCTTATTAATCTTACTAATGAGTTACTACCATTTATGAACTGGTAAAAGGAGCCTTATTGTAAAGTGTAAAACACATCATTTATTAATGAGCTACAATCAGACTCCCTTTTTACCTCTTACATTATTAAGATTAATGAGACGTAGCATTAACTTGCTCTTGCCAAATAATGAGCCTGCATCAATGCATGAAAACTGTGTTATAACTTGTTTATAATTGTTTATTTATGGTTTATAAAGTGTTAATCTTATTAATAACCTAATTATAAACCATTTATAAATCCTTTACAGGGCAGTCTTGCTGTAACGTGTTACCATGACCTGCACTACTTGCTGCATAACTTACATCACTGAGTCGGTGTGATGATTTTATGGCTGTAACACTAGACTCTAACATTTACCATGATCCCACAGCGGCCACTGTTCAGTAAATGTTAAAAGACGATAGCGCCAGTGTTATTCTACATTTTTTTCTCACCGTCAGCAAATGCCGTTGAAAGACCAAAAACCAACAATGCATTGGGGGCTGAGTAAGAATTAATTGTGTCGTCCGACCACATCTAAGTGTTCATAATTTTTCCGGATGGTCACACTCATGGGAGGAGGGAGGTGTGTGTGTGTGTGTGTGTGTGTGTGTGTGTGTGTGTGTGTGTGTAAAAAAAAACCCTGCAGTCTAGCTGTATCCCACTCTGTGCCTTTTTCTGCAAGTCTTTTTGACTCGATGGTGAATGAATCTTACGAATGCGGATCACAGCGTAAACTTTAGGACAGCCTCTCCTGGGAGGCGCTCATTGTTCGCGTGAAAAGTTAAAAAGAGGTAGTGGTGTGAGGAATAAGAAGAGAGAGAGAGAGAGAGAGAGAGAGAGAGAGCTCCACCTCCGACACACCCCGACCAATCCGGACGTCAAGTGGGCGTGTTCGTGACGTTAGTTGTAAAAATTGTCGAGACGAAGGAACTGTGTAGGAGGAGTTTTCAGGAGCAGCACAACCTACAGACATACATTTAAAATTTAAAAAATGAGTCACAAAAATATAATTTGATTTCTAGAATAGTTTTGGTAATTTCCTAACACAGCTGGGCACCGAAGCGTTTAGCGAACTTTACTCAAACAGGAGTAAATAGAGTTTTTGTTGGGGACTATTTTCAGCTGCAGATTAATACACGTTCGGTGCTGTAGTGAGTATTAAAGGCAGCAGGACGGTGCAGATGGTCAGATGGACTGAGTGCAGCAGTGAGGCGCATTCATGTGTTTTTAATAGTTTTTGGAAAGATTTATAAAGCTACAACTAACCTGCAGCAGCTAAAACGATTTGTAGGAAACATTCGCAATGAACGTATTAGTAAAAATGTTCACAGACACAAACCAAAAGAGCCAATCTTGCTGTACGGTTTCCATCTGTTTTAGACTCCAGCCACGTCTTTATTTACATTTAACAAAAACCACAATCTTTCTGTGTCCTTCACCGCTGCACTTCTGCTGCCCGAACCACAGACAGGGCTCTGGACCTGAACCCCGGGGTGATAGTCGTGCTCTTTGTACGACCCTCCATCCGCCCCAACAACCTCTTGGTGATTCTGCAGCTGTTAATAAATGTGCTTCTTCTCTCATTAAAAAAAAAACAACCTGTTGTTGCCTCTGGGATCTAATCCAGCCAGCGATTACATTTCCTACAAAATGTATTTGCTGTTGCAATTCCCCTTGTGTTGAAATGTCATTTTATAGGAGACAGGGTCGGATCTCTTCATTGATGGTTGGATTTGTTGAATATTGCCACCTGTGTCCTTTAAGACAAAATACAAAGAACACAAAGAGCCAATCTGAACAGACAGGATGCGATTTAAAAATCTACATGTGAGGACTAGTTAACATCATTTTTTCAGTAATTTCTTTGTATTTTTGAGTTTCAAAATTCAAGCGTGATGCTTTTTTAAATTTTTTTTATAGCCACAAACAAAATAGTTCTTTCTTTTTTCCCTCCCACACTTTCAGCTTTACCTTTTCAAATTCGTCGTGAATTAATAACTTATTTTTGAAAGATGGAATTACTTTTGTGTGAAGCGCTTTTTGCTCAACAGGAATCTGCGCCGGTATGAATAAATGTCTTCTGATTAGAAGGACACGCTAAAGTGGGAAGTTATCGTCAGGGGGAAAAAAACAAACATGGCAGGAATCTCAACTCACAAATATACACCCTTCTCAATTACCCAGCATAAAGAACTAATTCAAACAACCACAGTCACCTTTCACCCTGCGAGGACTAAATCACATGTGACGCATGCATGCAGACAAACACACACACACACACACACACACACACACACACACACACACCTGATGCTACTGTGAATGGATAATTGGGAGCATTATTCAGCTCCAGGTGAGCACGAGTCACAAAGTCACTGTGCATAACTGTAGATCAGGTTGAGTTTCCCTCCCGCAGTCGACCGCTGGGTAAAGTGGTGTTACTTCGTGTGGAGCAGTGGAGAAAAAAAGGACAGGTGGACGGGATCTGGGTAGTTGTGTTATAGAGTAAAAGCCTGACTGGGTGGCTCACACTGTGTTGAGTTCAGCCCTTGTCATTGAGATATAATGAGGGAGATCACCTTTCAGTGTGGGCCATCCTAATGAGGTAATGAATGGGGGTGTGCATTGCACCTTTGCCCTCACCTACTCTATTAATCAGAGTAGGGTCACACACAGCCGCCAGGACCCAGCCTCCCCCATCTGGCGGCACTAATGGACCAAGCAATGGATTGAAGGTGCTTTTAGTTAAAGAGCTCTGGTTAGTAACCAAAAGAGGAGAGGAGGAGAGGAGGATGGGCGAGGAGGAGAGGAGGATGACGTTTCCTGGGAAGAAAAAACAGAGAAAATAGAAGGGGTGGAAACAGATGACTGAGAGGATGTTTTACACCTCCGAGGTAGAGTAGGAGTGAGGAAGTGTGTGTGTGTAAGTGTGTGTGTGGCATTGACCTTTGACCTCATCTCAGCCACCGTGAGGAAGGATCAGGAGGGTCATCTGGACTGCCCATGGCAGGATCAGCAACTGACAGACATTTACGGTACGAAACCCCGGATGAAGGAGCTTTAATCATCTATTCAGAGGCTGTTCCCTTGAACTCAACATGTCGTGGCTTTTCAATGGAAATACCAAAAATAAATACGAAACAATTTTCCATCATTGGAGATATTTGTCACAATTATTTAGAAAGGGGTTTACTATGTGTTCCTTGAAGGCTGAGTGGGCTAGAAGCCAGCTGGATTACCAGTGGTTACAAGGACAAAATGATGATTACATAATTCCTGCTACAAGATGTAAACAAACACCACAGAAATTATTTCATAATCCTAATCAAATTATCTGATGCATTTGTATTTTCCCACTCACTCTCACTGTATTCCTCCTTAATTTTCCTTTCAAATATCCATTATAATAAATAATACATTAATCTTTATATATATATATATATATATATATACATACACACAAGCGTCTCCATTGGTCAGATGTGTACAGATGATTCTGTCAATTAAAACTGGACTCAGCTCAGCAGAGTGGGAAGGCTGTGGGGCAGGAAAGGAAGGGAGGAGGCAGAAGGCATGGAGAGGGAGAGAGAGAGAGAGAGAGAGAGGGAGAGAGAGAGAGGGAGAAGGAGAGAGAGAGAGAGAGGGAGAGGGAGAGAGAGAGAGAGAGAGAGAGAGAAGGGGGGGTTGGTGAAATAATCTCGGCTGTGTATGTGCTCTCAGCATCCCGTCCTCCCCTGGCTAACCGCACCGGCGGCCACTTGAATTAGCAGCAGAGGATTATGGGCAGAGAGCCTCATTAATCTGAGCAACAAACAGTGGCCAGTGTGAATATTTGCACCCAGAAATTGAAAAGATTAAGTCCTATTTGACAATGACTAGCAGGCCCTGCGCTGCAAGAGGCTACTGTTAAATATTCATATCCTGGACTCCTTCTCTCGCTCTGTCTGTCTGTTGCATGTGTTTGTGTTTAAATGGACATAGTGAGCAAAGACAATTAATTAAGTTCTGGGATTCTGGGCAATGAAGCCGATAAACTGAATATGTTTTAATACCAAATTGGCAAAAACAAGAAAAACACAGTTGAATCTATTGAATGAATCATCAGGAAGTAACGTCGTTACTGCGTAGACGAAGGAAAATGTGAAATTCACTGGATCTATTTGCAGGGACATACACACTTAAAAACACACTTGCACACACACACACACATTAATGACCCAGAAAAGGGGCGGGGGTCTGCTGTGACACCCCATCGTTCTGCCCGCCTTGTCAGCCTGGCAGGAGATTCCCTCCTGCAAACACTCAGCAAATACACCTGCTATTCATTTCCTACAAGGCAGAGAAGGCTCACCAGACCTGACAAAGCTATTTACCCACCTCCAGCCCAGCCTGTGCAGGCGCTATCGCTAATGTTTTCCCTTCTGCAGGAGATCAATATGTTTGGAAGCAGACAAACAACCCTGCCCTGCCAGACAGGCTCTTCTCGTTTAGCAGGCCACCACTGGGGGCCCTGACAGCAGATGTACACAACCGAATCAACAAGCAGCGCTTCTCCAGAGTCAACACAGGACACAATCAACACCGCAGGATCTACAGTGCTAAGAATTAACACCGCGGCCCATATGCGCCATACCAAGGATCAACACTCGTCCTCACTCACGTGCCAAGTTATGTCAGCTTCCAGAAAAACAAACACATCACGGAAAGAATATTGATTTAGGCACGAGCAGGGAGAATTATCACTGAAATTTAAAGCCGCTGAAATAAACATAAACCTGCGCAGGAGATGGAGCGGCTGGAGCGGCTGTAACACAGCGCGCCGTCCTCGAAAAACGCTCGAGACGGGCGAAGCGAAGAGATTCGCTCAGATTCAGAACAGCAGACAAACTTTTCGCCAGATAAAACAGAGATATAAGCTTGAGTAAACAACAGCAACCAAAGCAGACAATACAAACAGAGAGAGCCAGACTAAACCAACATCCAGGTCCCCTGATCTTCTCCTCTGGATAAGCCCTCATGCTCTCTAGGGCCTGCGCTCCTCTCCTCCTGTTTCCTCTCATTTTCTCTCTTCTTATATCATTACATTTTGTTTCCTCTCTTCTTGTTTTCTCCCCTCTACTCTCCTTTCCTCTCCTCTCCCCTTGTTTCCTTTCCTCTCCTCTTCTATCATTATTTCCTCTCTTGTATCCTCTCCTCTTTTCATTCATTCAAAAACCAAAATCCCCAGAGATTATTTAACTGAACTTTCACCCTTTTTTTTTGAATTTCAACATAATTTCAGATCATGAAAGATAATAGAAAAACATTATCTCTGTAGGAAGATCCAGCCTCTGTTTGTCATTGTGGCGCTTTACTTTGGTGAATCGAAGGTAAGAGAGTAAATGAGGAGGAGAGGGTCAAAGGAAGCAACTCATTTGTGTGTGTGTGTGTGTGTGTGTGTGTGCTGCAGCTTTACTGTGATTTAGAGACAGAAACATTGAGTGAACGACAGAGTCAGTGTTTCAGCATTTGAATATTCGTTTTGTCGTGAAGCAGCTGTGTGCAAATGTGTGTGTGTGTGTGTGTGTGTGTGTGTGTGTGCATGTGCTGAAGGTGGTCATGAGGTTGAGTTCTGGTTTTACATGCGTGGGCGTGTGTGTGTGTGTGCGTGTGGGAGCGGCGGGGTGAGTGTGTTAAATTGCTCTGTGTTGTGGAGATAACACCGGATCCCTATCAGCTGCATCAGGGGGCTTAAGACCCCGATGGGCGTGAGGGGAGAATGAATTTTCCTCACTACTCTGCATATTACAGGATTACACTGCACCTTTAGATATGCTTGGGCTGAGCCTATCTCTGCCTTATGGCTATACGCATGTAGATTATTAAAATAGACTGTCACACAGTGAATGAATTGAAGCAACACAGAGGGGACAGCACCGGGTCCTGAAATGAAATACGCTGAACTGAGATAACCGTGATAGGATTTTGGTTTTTGACAATGTTCGGACAGAATAGTGCCTTATAATCCAGGCATGTAACTTTTTTCTTTTTTTTTTTAAAGTATGTATCCTCACTGCTTTTCTTTATGTCGCAAAAGAAATAGAAACATTGCTCCTGTAAAAAAAGAAAAAGAAAAGAAAAAGAAAGATCTTGTGAGCGTGAACTGAACTGCAGCCAGGGCTGCTGCAGAAAAATTCGGGGGCTTCCTTAAAAACAGCTCACATGGGCCCCTGAGACTGTTAATGTGTGTAATCTCTGGCATGTTCAAGGGCCCCTGACGCTCATCAGCTTACATCAGGTGCAACAGAGTCTTTCTCCCATTGCAGAGTCGCCCACCGGCGCCACATGCAGAGGACGTGTAGGTACAGGATGTGTAGGTAGAGGTTTGATAGGGCTGGGTGAGGGGGGCAGAAAGCAAGGAGAGGAGGGGGGGGGGACCTTCTT
>NW_019525233.1:211666-213490 GCF_002814215.2 Seriola lalandi dorsalis | reverse complement strand
AGCAAATAAAACCAAAATAGCGTCTTTTTTATTCACACATTTAAGACGCTTATCAATCGGCTTTCTCTTCCATTAGACAACATGTTTTTAAAGAGGCGGGAAAAATGAGAGAAGACATGATGCACAACAAAAAGCCATCAGCCACAGTCTAATTAATGCTGTCTTTAGGGGGCACGGTATCAGTATGAAGCAGGTAGAGAAGCGTGTGGCCCTGATCAGCTCGGTCTTTGAACTTATTTTCCCAGAAATGCTGCAGTTTAATAAACTAACAATCGAACATTTCGTTTGCAGGCAAACGTGTGCACACTCCCAACACTTTTGGGATTACTGATGAGCAAAGATAATAACACAAAAAAACTCATAATGAGATTTCCTTCCACAAATGATGGCTGTAACAATTATCAGCATCATTGGCTCCAAAGTTAATAAAAAGCTGTTTAAATCTTGTTTTAGGTAAATTTCATTTCACAACATTGCGTGTGGAACCTCATGTGGATTTCCTGATTCGAAAACGGAATAAACAAATAATTCCTTGTTCAGCCAAAAGGAGACCAGTAATATCTGAGACAAGACAAGGTCAGGACCTAGTCTATGGATGGACAATGTTGGTATATGTTTAAACAGCAGAAGCAGCTAACCCCCCCCCCCAAAAAAAACAAACAAACAAACAAGTTAATTACCTGTATAACAGAAACACAGCCACCATTGCGTCGCTTTTTAGGCCTTTCTGTTCCTTCAGTTGTTCAGCTTCTTGCACTGTCCACTTCCTGTGCGACTTCCTGTCTCCCTCACCTGCCGCTTAGTGGTTGGCTAGACTCTGAAACATGGTCATGGGCAGTTTGACAGACAGGTTAGACCATCCAATCACTTTTTATATCCATGTGACTGTCAGAGAGAGCAGATTTAGATTATTCATATTGCTCTCGGGATGTTAACAGAATTTAAAGAAATATAAGAAGAAATGTGAAATGTTTTACGTACCCCAGCTTTAAGACTACATGTTAACCAGCAGTCACTTCCAAGCCGTTTCCAAGCTGCTGCTCTGCCACATAAAACATAAATTAAAGACAAAGACCTCGTCAATAACAGAGGTGTCCGATAAAAACTAAACAAAAAGTGCGATTGTTTGCGGCACAATTTCGAAGCGGCGGGAAGATACGAATCACAACTTCTAGTCTGGACTTCTACCCAGAAGGATTGTCTTGGCAGTCTTAGAGTTCTTGTCTCTGCTCGTCCCTGCTGTGGACGCTCAGTTGTGCTGACATCAGTCTGAACGTGGCCTAAACTCCTGTAACTCGATTGGTTAAACGTATTTGTAGGAGACAGTGTCGCACCACTCTATCTCATTATTTGCAGGTAAAGTTCCCTCTGTTTTATTTAAACATATAAACAATTTTGCAAGTTAAATGCTCCACGCACCTCCACCTCAGGGTGTCAGGCAGGAAGAATAGTCGCATTCGTGCAGCCGTGTTTAATCTAAAGATCTCCACACGCTGACATTTTGTTAGTCGACTGTGCCATCAACACCCCTTCCACTGTAAAAATGAAAACAAATAAAACAAAAAACACACACACCGAACAACAGAACAGTACTTGATGTTTACAGGCTGCACACTATAAAAGAACACCATGACTCCTTTAATCCAAGAGGGTCGGATCTGAAGCACTCATAAAGAATTAAAGAAAAAAGAAATAAACAGCCATCGTAGGAGGAGGTTAATTAGCTTTGCAACAAGGGAAACCAATACTTGATCTACTATCTTTTCAAAAAACAATTACTTGATCAGTTCTGTTTGATTAATGTATATATATATATATATATAT
>NW_019525233.1:191922-210276 GCF_002814215.2 Seriola lalandi dorsalis | reverse complement strand
AGCAGCCGGCAGGGGTGGACTGCAGGGAGAGGAGGACCAGGAAAGGGGGGTGAGTGAAGATGTGATTTTTTTTTTGGGGTGGGGGGGGGGGCGACTCATGGTGCAGAGGACACAAGGGTCCCAGAGGCTCTGAAGAGGACAGATTGGTGATCGCAGGGCGAGAGGTCATGGGAGGTTGGTGCTGTTGATTGCATTAGTGATGATGATGATAATAACAATGAAGATGATGGTGGTGAAATATGTTGTGTCTTACTGTTACACAGGTGTGTTTGTGATAGTGATCACCCCTCCGTGCTCGGCCGTCCTTTAGGCTGGAAACCTGCAAATATAAAGAAATAATAATAATGAAACTGCATGTTATACGTAGGGAAACGTCGCGTCTGTTTAGCTGCATGCTAAACAGCGGTTTGGACCAATCGGCGTCCTCTGAGGGAGGAAGTGCTGTCGTAGAGACGGCAAGAATCATCTACCGACATGCTAACTAGCTTTCAAAGCGCCTCAGACCGCGGCTTGTTGTGTTGTGTTTCCTCTTCCTACTACATCACATGATAGACAGATGGTTCGTCCAATCACCTGACAAGTTTTGATTTTAATTGCCTGCCCTTTTCCAAACGGTTTCCAATGAAGCCTTCGCAGATGGTTCTGTGTCGCAAACCATCTGGCGTGTCAGGTTACCACTTTGATATGTGTCGGTTAAATGCCAGGAGATGGTTAGCACAACAACTGGAAACGGGTAAACGGCTCAACTGCTCTGTATAACAGTAACAAAATCCACCTACCGGCACCAACAACAAAAAACAAACAAATTCGTTAATTAACTAATTCTTTTTTGTTTAAACCAAAGTGTAAAAATGACAAGCTGTGGTATCTTTGCTCTTTGGTCCCTAAAACAGATTAAAGTTCCTCTCCAGACATGTTTCAAACTGTGTGAAAGACTCCAATATGTTGTTTAATATGATTTTCACACTAAAAAAGTGAAAACTGGGGCTGGAAACACATCTACACTCACTTCCTCATTGTGAAATTTGGATGACATTGTGCCCTCGCACCACCGCTGCTTACGCTAGGAGGCTGACAGGTGAAAGAGCAGTGTGAATCAAGAAGGTTGTTGAAGGAAACGTCGGAGAGTTTTTGAGGAGTTTGTTCTGCACCAAAATTCGGCGACTAGAAGATATATCAGGACGGTAAACGTTTATTTGTGTATGTTGTTTGTTAGCTTGTAACTTGGCAGTGGCTGACAGAGTGTTAGCACCTGTGCTAATACAAACTCTCGCTCTCTGCACTGACGTGGTTTCGGTGACTGGTGAAAGAGCGTTAGCGTTAGAGGAAACACACGTTTGAGCCTCAGTCAGGAGTGATATCAGAACCGTTAGCGTAGTTAGCATCTTTATCTTGTTTGTTAGCTAGTAACTAGCAATGGCTGACACAGTCTTAGTGGTTGTGCTAATTCAAACTATAAATCTATGTACTGAGAAAGTTTTAGGTTTATTTTGGTTCACTGCAGTACCAAGGTGGAAATACTCAGACATGGCGTTGAAACTGATTATTTCTCTCATGATATGTCTTGTATTATATAAAATAATAAAAAACATGGTATGGACATGTTAACAAGGTTAAATACTTGATTGTCATCGGATGGCGTCTTTAATAATCACAGTCATGATCTCAAGATTCAGCAAAATAATCATGGCAGCCATAATAATGCAACCCTACACAGAGAGACACCTATGCAGTATGTAAATGAGTGTGGGTCCTAACACTATTACCTCTTTCCTTGCACGGTGCACAACAACATTCATACCCAACAGCTGCCCAGTGGAGAGCATCCAAGGCTTCTCTCTTATTTTGACTGGTGGCAACCCATTTTTCTGCAGGTTACTTACCTGCCAGCGGTAATGGGCTTCCACAGCGTGAGCGCTTAAAATCTGTGGATTTGACACTGAAGTGGAGGGTAGGAAGAGGAGAGCGGAGAAGAGGAAGGAGAAGTGGTTGGAGAAATGATGTGAACTTTATGAAATTGCAGCGTGTTTGTGACCAAACTAACAACCGACAGGCTGAGGGAGTTTGCAAAAATGACATGAAGGTTTGCTTTGCGATGCTGGATGGCGGTAAACACTGTCTGCCAGACAGATGGGGGAAGACAGGTAAGAGACCGAGAGTAATGGGAGTGTGGGAGAAATGTTCTCCCTTCTCTATAATGTATGTTTCACAGGCTAGCAGCGCTCAAGTGTTAACCAAGGATAATGGAACACAGGTTGTGTGAACTTTCCCTGAACTATGCACAACTTCAATAAAACGTATGTTCTTGACAAATGTGCAGGTGCAGACAACACATATTTCATAGTAGAACAAGAAAAGAAAAGCAGTTTTTTTATGTGGTGTAGTTGCTGAGGAGAATAATTACGTAATGGGGCTGCGGTACCTGGGGGGGGGGGGGGGGGGGGTTTGAGAAGTCAGGTTTTGAAAAAGTCAGTTGGGTATTCTCTGAGGATTGCTGGGGGGAAGATCTCTCCGTCTTTTCAGCTTTATGCTTTTAATCTGCTTGTTCTGTTTTCTATTTGTTTACTACGACTTGAACAACCTAATTCTGGTAAATCACATTTAATGTGATGTTCCAAAATAGCACAGTGTGATGTTTCAGCTGTTCCTCTGTGTCACATTTGAAACTGATTAAACATTTCTACTATTCTTATAATTGAGTCTGGATTCTGAAATGTTTAGTCTGTTTTTGACTGATCGCTAATTTCTTAACAATTGATTACTTATCTGTTGATAATCGATTGCTCATGTTTGTCTTATTGATTTATTATCGCTCACTTCTGATTTGGGTTGAATTATTAATTGATTATTTGTTGATTATTAATCTCAGGTGGTTATTCAGCTGGATGACATGTTATGAATGCATTTCAAATCTGTTTTGGCATTTTATTTACATTTATGCCACATTTTTGGTATCAAATAAAAATATCATTGTTAATTCCTTAAGTATCTATGAATCTAGGAAATGTAAAAAATTAAAGATAAACTGTTAAAAACATCAATCTAAACTCCCCAGAGCCCAAAGTAACATCCTTAAAATGCCTATTTTATATGTCCAAACTAAAAAGTACTTCATTTACTTTATACTCATATACTCATACATGTGGACAAGCAGCAAATGCTCATATATTAGAGGCTGGAACCAGCAAACATTCAGTATTTTTGCATTACAAATTACTAAAAATATTAATTTGTTCTTTTGGTTTTCTAATCGATTAACCGTTGTAGCTCTGGCTCATAAACAGATTTAAAAAATAATAGACTTATTAGAAAATCTCAGAGGAACAGTTACTTTATGCTGCTAATATTTGTGTACTTTTGCAGGATGCAGGACTTCTACTTCTGAGTATTCTTCCATGGTTCTTGTACTGCTTTTACTTTGGTAAAGGATGTGAATACTTCCTCCACCACTGATTAAAATACTGCGTTGCCTCTGACCAACCGAGCAAATGATATGTATCTCATTTTTCAGTGATGATTTCTTCTCATTCTTGTGAATCTGAACAGAGTATGACACATTCCCACCCGACTACACACATGCACAGGCGACACCTTTGCACCTTGTGAAGGACACACCGGCCGATTAATTACTTGGAGCAGGTCGTTTTAAATCTGGTGGAAGGACAGCCTGTTGTTCCTGCAGAATGGGTTGTAATTAAAGGAAGCTGAGCTGCAGCGGCGGAAAAGGCCACACATCAGCCCCTCATGGGCCCGGATGCCACTGATGGGAATTTATGCCCCCCTCTCCCTCACGAGTGTACGTGCTCACTGTGCAGCTTTAAGCCACACATGTTAACTTCAAAAAAAAGAATATCACCTGGAGCAACTCCGCCGCCGTGGAGTTAACTGTTAACTGTGTGGATGCAAAGAAATCCGAGGGGTTCAATGAGCACACTTTCTGAAAAGCTAGACACGTATGTCATGGCAATATAATATTTATTCACTATGGAGAGGTTACGGAGAGATAATAGGCAGCTACAGGCCATGCAGTGTAGTCAACAGTGAATAGAAAGGCACAAATCAAAGCTCACGTACAACAAGAAGTACAATTTAGCATAGACAAATTTGAGCATGCTCTCTTCCCAAACAAAAAGTGAATTGATTTTATATGACTCCTCTTCATGCCGAGGGATTTATTTGAACAAGCCAAAAGTGTCTACTTCACTTGGCAATGAAAACTGGATACCCCCCCCCCCCACCTCACCCCCCCACCCATATTAAACTCCTCTTCTCTCACTCTCTTTCCATAAAAATGATTTGTATATCACCAGTTTTTTTTTCTTTCCCCCATTTTCCACTTTTCTTTCCCGCTCTTCGTCATCACGTTGTGTCTCAAACACACACCCTCTGTTCATTTCCCTCTTCCCTTCCCCTCCCCCTATCTCCCAGCCTTGTCTATACGTCTATACGCCTGTTTCTACCTCTCTGTGCATTTTTACACCTCTATCCCCACTCTTCTGCCGTTCGCTTCTTTCCCTATCGCGCCATAAAACACTCTTTCTACCCGCTGCTTTCTGACGTCTCTCCTTCCACCTCCATCCATCTCCTACTCACTCTCTCCCTCCTTTTCCCTCCCCACCACAGCCCCCCACCCCCGCCGCCGCTGCCGCCGCCGCCACCACCTCACTCGCTCTCACAGCCGTTCACTCCATTTTTCTGCACATGAGATTTGCCTAACAATAAGTGGCTCTGCCCAAGGTCAGATAAGAGAAGCACAGCCCAGGAAGCCACAGCCAGTGTTTCTTTCATCCCCTTTTTTTTTCTCCTCTCTCTCCTCACAGCTTTCGAATTATCTCTGCAGCACATAATAATAATTACTGAGGACGGCAACATAGAGATAAGAATGCAGGAGCTGAAATGGCGAGAGAGCGAGAGAGAGGGAGAGAAAGAGAGAAAGGGAGAGAGAAGGGGGACAGGTTAGAAAAACTATAGAAGCAAGAAGGAGCATAGTAAAGGTATATTAGAGAGAGACTATGAGGCATGAGAGAATAAGAGTGGAAGGGAGAAGTTTAGATGACAATGTAGAGAGGAAGAAAGGCAAGAAATAAAGAAGGAAACAGGGAAAGAGCAGCGGAAAAAATTGAAATTATTAAAGGATAAGGTTATGTTTTTCTTATTCAAGAAATCCCGGAAAGGATGACTCTCAAGACTGATGGCCCTTCCATGTCTGTGGCCCTGAGCCCATTGGTTCCTGCTGAAAACAAATTAATAAAAACAAGCGCACGCATATATGGCTTCATTTTTAAAATAGGCCGATTAATTTCTTAAAACAGCTGGGCATTGTAGTTTTAAGGAAACATGATTCAAACGGGAGGAAATGGTGCATTTGTTGGGGACTATTCCCAGTCGTGGATTAATACACATTTTGGTGCTCCAGTGGGTTTTTACCAGTCCAGTATCCCTCGGATTTACATACATATTGGATTCAATTCTGCACTTCATGATTCACATCCTGTATTAATGCAATATGCCAACACAGGTAGCCGTGTGTTTTATACGTAGTTCTGAATTGTCTGCTTGGTTCTCTAAATAAAGATGGTCGCAGCCTCAGTGGAGTCACCCGCAGGTTTCTGAAGAGCGGTTTAGAAGCTCAGAGTGAGCTGCTCCACCGTTGCCATCTTGGCAGCGTCTGACTCCACCTAGCTCCTGGCTAATCCCAAAAATGGGCAAAGAGGAGGGGCGTATGGACCCGAGACTTCAGTGCATAACGGCTCACCAACCTGTCACTCAAAGCAGCACGCCCACAATTATGCAGAACTTTAAGTCTTAATAAAATGTAAACAGGTGAGTTATATAAACAGGTGTCATGAAGGAGGAAATCTGCTGTAGAGACCAAAACTGTTTTTTGCACCAGGCTGTAAACATGTTTATTTCTGTTGCAAAGTTGGACATTTTCCCATGGACGGACTCTAGTGGTCATTAGAGGAACTGCAGCTTTTGGCTCTTCAGTGTTGATGCTTCATTTTTCATCTTCAGGGGTTGCTGCTTGTGCAGGAGAGTTAGCTTACTATTAACCGTAACCATGATCTTTCCCGGACCTTAACCAAGTTTTTTGTTGCCTAATCACATCAGAATATTTCCCTACAACTTTAATTATATTATAGTTAAAAAACATAGATTTAAAAGTGAGACTTGGCACTGGTCGAAGATGTAGAATGGTTCCATAGCAACATTCTTGTCCCAGGATAGAAACGGTGTTCATGCCATCAAGATGGTGTTGTCATGGAAATGAAAGACTATGGCACTGAGGAGGGAGCTGTATTAACTCTACATCAGCTACACAGACAATACTTGTTAATAGGACGAGCTCAGTGATGGTTTTTGGTCTTTACAGAGGCATCCTCCCAAGTGAAACACTGATCCGTCAAAAGTCACAAAGTCTGCAGAGGCAGAAGGTTGAGTCGGATGGATGGGTCAACAGTTCATCTCCCATTTCCATCTAACAGTCAATGTTGGTTTCTTTAAACCACGACCTCATCTCTCTCCAACCTCATTTTAACCCAAACCATTATGTTTCTCTAACTAAGTCGCTTTTTTTCTGCCTAAACCAGACCGAACCTTAACGACTAGCGGTGTCAGACCACAAAACTGTTATATTTCTGCAGCTGACAAAGATGTCGTCCTGCCAGCGGAGGCAACAGATCAGAAAATGCTCAAGTGTTTGTTCGGGAGGGCAGCTGAGAGCTAATGTGTTTTGTTGATTAATCTGAAAGCTGTTGTTTAAAAGGGAAACAGCAGCAATTATGACAACAAATTAGGTATTAGAAAGCAATCTTTGGTTTAAGAAGAAGAATCACTGGACAAATCGTCATTAATTTTTGGCAAACTTCAGCCCAGTGTCGTCAAATCCCAGCAAGAGGAAAAAGCGAGTGGACACCAAACAAAGGAAATTGCTTTCTTTCTTTTTAATGCTGGCATGTGGTTTGGAAGCATTTCTGCAGCTGTGACAATACACCATTCACTCTCACATCAGACCCGCTCTCTGCAGGGGTCAAATTGCCATTTTGCTACAAGATGAAGTGTCCCCCGAATTGATTATATTTCTACAATCACTCTGGGAAAAAGAAGAAAAGAGGACAATTTCTCTTTATGAGATGTTACACCTGCGCACACACTCGTCTGCTGAGCGAACCGCTGTGCGTCGGCTGAAGCTGTAACCGCGCACATCCTGCAGAGTGTCGATCAGAACATACATTTTAAGGTTTTCAGAAGTTGCGGTTATTGTTGGCGAATTGTGCAAGATACAGAGAGTCGCACGGACACAAATACACACACGCAAACACACACAGAAGTCGTATTTCTCTGCAGCACGCCGGCCGTCCTGCCCCGCCTAACCCCTGACCTCCATATCTGAGGGAGCGGAGTAAGCCACCTAGTCCCTGAGCTGCTGCTCCCAAACCCCTCCACACACACACACACACACACACTGCCACTGCCGCCACCTCCACCCACCCATGTCTCACCCCTCAGTACTCCACCCCCAACCCCCAGAGGACCTGCTATCAGCTGGGCTGAGCCCTTCTGCACCAGCCTGATATCCACACAGGATTGGAGGGAGGGGCAGCGGCTGGGTGGAAGTACAGAGAGCTGTGATTTACAGTGAGAGACGGAGAGAGAATAAGAATCAGGCTCTTTCTGTATTTCTGTTTGTTGTTGCTGCCTGTTTGTCTCTGTCTTTGTGTGCAGCGTCCGTATGTGCATGTGTGTGTCCTTCCTCCCTCTCCGCATGTAGCGATGATTATCACTAATGTATTATTACTTCAAACGATGGCAGATTAGCCCCCACCTCCGCTGCTCAGTCGCTCCCCTATTTCATCCCATCTCTCCATCCAGCCGCCGCCCCAGTGTCACCTCTCAGAGTGTCGGGTGTAGTAATGCCATTCTGGCCTCTTCTTATCTCCCAACTCAGGCCCTGTCACCGGGGTGACCCATGAACTAACCATCAAGAGGAGGAAGAGGAGGAGGAGGTTCAGGGAGGTTGAATGGGTGACTGCAGAGTGGATGAGGAAGGAGGGAGGAGATGCTAAAAAGTGGAGGAGGAGGAGGAGGAGGAGAGTTCGAAGAGTGAAAGGCGGATTGGGTGGTTTGGAAGGAGAAGGGCTTCTCCGGGAAAGCTGCCTGGTCTGGGATCAGTTCAAATCCACCTGAATAACCCAGATCTAGTCTAAGACCTTAAAGTCAGACTGAAATTCAAATTCTACTCACTGTTTGTGAGTAAATATAAACCATAATGACACTCCAGCCAGCTGACTTCGACCAGTTCTTCTTCTATTATTAATAAAATGTAGCCTTTATGAACATATGACAGTTTTTTGTTCTTCTTTTATTCATATTTACAAATGGTGAAACGATTGTATCAGATCATTGTATCTGTTGTTAACTGCACATCTGTATAGTTCTAGTTAATTGTATGATATTATCACTTATGTTGTCTTCATCATCATCAATGCATTTCCACATATTATTTTATTTGACTTAAATATCTGCGGTGTGTTGTGATTTTATGATGATGAAAACTGACTTTTTAACGACACTGTCCAAGTAAAAGACCAACAAGGGACAAGGGTTGAAAATCAGCAATATATATATAAACTCATCAGTTTTCATGCTTTGTACTGGAACTGTGTAAAACTGCATCGTCCCTCTCAAATAAATAAACTAAAAGTAAACTCTAAAGCTCTGTACGCCAGGCTCCAATCACACACGGGACTGAGCAGCGGCTGACGTCAGCTGGTTACCTGCCTGTGTGCTCGCTGGTGATACTCCAAAGTATTTTTAGTGGCCACCCACACAGACAGCGCGCCAGTTAAATAAACCAGCACCAGCACCTGAAACTAAAGCCTCCTGGAGAAAACTAATAAATTAAAACTTAAATATTACATTTTGTGCTATAAATAAGGATCTTCAGTATAAAATTTCTTTGACTTTATATTTATCTTCAGTTTAATCTTTTCACAATCATTTGACTATAATTTGTGGATTGTGATTGTTATATTGTGAAGTGCAGAGCCTCAGTCTAACAAAATCCCCTTTAAATATAGTATGTTTTAAAGTTATACAAACATATTTTGACAAATTTAGCTTGAAGAATAGAATAAATGAAGCTGTAGGTGAACACACGGTGTCTAAGATCTGCAGCTTTAAACTCGAACCAGGCAAATGAATATGTTGTCTTTAGCGAGAGATTAAACAGAGAACACGTTCAGATCTGTCAACAAATATCGCAGCAGCTACTTCACGAGAGATTTGAGGCAAAGCGGCTAACAGAAAAATTTCAGCGGATGTGTTCAGAAACTGCTGAGACAGAGACAACGCTTGCGAGCTTTGACAGCGATTGTACATACGAACATCTGATTTGCATACTTGTCTGCGCAAAAATCCAACACCCTTCTCATCTGATTCGGAGGCAGACCTTATCTCTGTGTTTTTAGCTCAAAACCTGCCAATGACTGACTGTTAACCCTTCAGAAATTCATCATTTGGTCGCATTGATTAAAAGATGAGTGAACTTATTATGCATTAAAGCGTCATGTCAAAGCCCTGGCACGGCGAGATAGGGGCCTTATCTCTCCTCTACCTGATAAGAGACAACATGGGAGAGAGACAGGGCAGCGGCAGCAGAGGGGAGGGGGGGGGGGGGGGGGGGGGGGGGGGGGTGATGGAGAGGTAGAGGAAGAGCGGGAGGAGAGATACAAGATGGGAGGAAGGGGTAAAGGGTTGGTGGGAGGCGGAGAGGTGGTGGCTGTGGAGTTGTAATAAGAAAGGAGGGAGAGGAGAAGGGAGCACACAGTACATTTAGAGCAGAGGGGAGGGAAAGAAGAAATTGAGAGGGATGGCAGAAGAGATGGGAGACAGCACCGGGGCATCTAATGTTCCCTTTGTCGTGGCGTCAGCCTCTCTCCATTCACTCCGCTGCCTTACATTGCTTTTTCTTTTTCTTTTTTTTTTTTTTTGCTTCCATTTGCACATTTCTCTGTTTTATTCTCCATCGTCCAATGGTCTGTCTCAGTTTTTCCTTTTTTTAAATTATTTTCCCTCTCTCGCCCTCTCTTGCTCGCTCGCTCCTTCTCTCTCTCTCTCTCTCTCTCTCTTCGGTAGGTCTTTGAAGGGAGGTCATGAGGGAGACAATGCAAACACAGCCTCTCTGAATAGAGAATGGGAAGAGGACAGCTGTTGGAGATGACAGCGATGGCTGTTAAAACGCAATCTGTCTCTCTTCCCACCGGCCTGTTGCAGAACACACACACGCACACACACACACACACACACATGCACATGCACACACGCACACAGACTGTGGCTCACGTCTTTTCACAGAGGCCACAGTGTCACGGCGACACTCCCAACTGTCAAACACGAGTGTGAGAGCACACACTTGCAGACATGTGTCATCACACACACATATGTAAATGCACACTTTCTACATAATGCGCAGTAGCTGGTACATGAACAATGAGCAAATGGTGAAACACATCAATGAGTTCAGTCTAACTATAACAGTGGTACAACAGGCTGAAAGCTTGTGCAGCGGCGTCCTTCTTCCAGATATTCAATTAAAACACAAGTCAAAGTCCAGCACTGAAACCACGACGTAAAAATATCATTTTATGTGATGAAAGAATTGTATTTAAACCATTTGAACACTAACATTTTACTGTTGTAGTTGGTTTAAGTGGAGTCACCCTTTACTATTTTATACTGTTGAGTAGTTTAATCTGTAACAATGCGTCATATGTTATAAAGTCGTCATATGACAGAAGGGACACGACAGGAGAAGGGATTATTTTTTGACCACTAGGGGGCAAACGCTGGTTTAGTTACACATCAATGAGCCATTAATACACTTATACTTTATACTTACTAGAAATCTAGAAAACCGGTTGCCTTGAAAAAGATAACTAAATACAACTATTAGTCTTAAGTCACGTTGACTTTATATCAACTCAAAATTCAGTTGTGCTTATTTCATTTTATGTTGTTCCAAAAATGATAACTAAAATTAAATATAAATGTACATAAATGTGAAATGAACTTGCTGTTTCTGAGTGTGTTTGACTCCAACGTCACCAACACTGTCTCCTTATACACACATGGATCCACGCGCACATATTGATAAGGGCAGATTTAAGTACCACATCGGCATCTGGCCACAGCTGCCTCGCTCAAAGTTAACTTGACATATGTCTTCACATCGACGGACAGCTCCACCGTTCATTCTGCTTTTTAGCTTTTAACAGACGTAAAAACAACGGGCCGTTTCCTGGAACCACATCAAAGGTGCAGAGGAACAGGAAAAGTTAGTATGAGGCAAAAACTCTCACTTTAAGAATGTAAACAATATGGTATTGTTAGAGGTATTTTAACATGGCATGAGTTGCTATGGTAATGAGCACATTTCACGCATTTGTACTTTTAAATCTGTTTGTTTTAATTATGGGTCATGCACTCGTGATGAAGTTTCGCATGTGGTTTGATTAACATTTCTACTGTGTGGCGACGCTGCACAGAGAGAGCGTCCATTTTTAGGAAATCTCACATATTCAGATAAATTTCTAGCACTTGTTTCAATGGTGTTGTGCAAACATGGACTAGGATCAGTTACTTCATTTGTCTCCACTGTTATTACCTGACTCCATTATTCACAAACAGACTGTCAGTCAATTTGTATTTGGAAATTGAAACTGGAATTTACACATTTTCCCACCGTGATCTTCACATTTCAGATTAGAGCACCAAGAAAAACGAGCCCTGAGGTCACTAAATGTCATTCATTTTAAAGATGTCATGAGTTTTATGTAACATAATACTGAGAAAAACACAGAGTAAAATTTGGAAACATCTCATCTCAATCATTATAGACATTGTTTTTTTTTTAAACACATAACTACGTGTAGTAACAACATGACCTTTGTTTGATAAACCAGAAAGATAGAAACAAAATCCTCAACACCTGTGATAGCCAGCAGCTATTTTCATGTTTTCATCCAATTTCAAATTACAAGCTTATAAAGTGCCATAAAAAAAGGGAAAAAAAAAGCCTGCACAGCTGTATTGTTTCCCGATATGAGTATACAATGACACAAACAAAAATGCAAAGCACCATAGGAAATTGACATGGAAGAAAACTTATAAGAAAAAATATGCTAATTTTGCTTGTTGTTGCATAGAAGGAATTATATTTGATTATAAATGATCTTAAAGGGAGGAAAAAAAAAATGCAAAAGAGAGAAAGAAAGGTTTAAAGTCTATTAGTCAACCAGTAATCAGCACAAACAGCTGAATGATGGGATTCAGGGAAGGGGGGGGGGGGCTCGGACAAAGCAACAAAAAAAGAAAAAGAGAAGGGGAGGTTTGCTCTATCTCTGGCCTCCACATCCTCCTGATGGAGGAAGAAAAGGGGAGGGGGGCGAGCGAGGGATGGGGGATGCAGAAAAGAGGAAAAGCAAGAAATCTCAGGTAACAGCAGTCCTCTGTCGTCCTTGTTGATGTGTGTGTGTATGTTTTTGAATGTGTGTTTGAATGTGTGAGCGGTATCTCTGGCCCCATACTCCACTGACAGCAGGAGATAAACATAGGCCTGTGCTACTGACCACATGATTTATCAACATGAATTTCACCCCCATCCCGCTATCTCTTTCTCCCCCCCCTCCCTCTCTCTCTCTCTATCTGTCTCCCTCCTTCACTTTCTCACTCGCTCTGCAGTCGCAGCTCACACCAAAACACACACACACACCAGTCCACTCATTAACTGTCAAAACGCACTAATGAGAAATAAAGAGATTGTCTGAGTATATTGGATAGAGGTGAAAGAGCAGCATACCAGCAGACACAAAAGAAGGGAATGAAACAAAGACAAAGAGATGAAGAGGGATGCGGGGGGGGGTAGACAAAGAAGAAAATGTCAGAGGAAACTTATTTCAGCAAGATTGGGGGGGGGGGGGACCCAGATCACAACATTAGGCAAGGAAATTTAGGGCTGAGCTTGAAGCAAAGGATGTGAAATGTAGAAAAAAATCTGACTCTAAACAGCTAGATGCAGAATAATAAAGAAATATCTAATACCATGAAGAAACGCTTGCATTAAAACCGCTTTGCCTTGAAGTGAAAGAAATATTCACAGCTACAGAGAAAGCCTTGATGTGCACGCGCATTCGCTCGCACGCACACACACACACACACACACACACACACACACACACCTTACAATTAGACGGTTCCCTCTGCATGGTTTGTGCGAGGGTGCTCTGGTGTTGAAAAGGGTGTTAACACCTCGTCTTCCTGCCTCCTCGCTCCTTCCTTCCTTCCTTTATTAAGTTCACGTTACCCCCTCGGCTCAGCCCCCCGCTCCGAGCCCGATTTGGGCAAAAGGTGCCAGACACTCCGAGGCCAGACCAGGGACTCTCTCTGCTGGAGATGGAGCTGGAGAGGAAGAAAAGAAATAATGATGTAAGGAAGGGTTGGAGATGTGTGTGTGTTTATATGTGTGTGTATATGTGTGTGTGCAGCAGTGGTCTTCCATGTGTTTTGCTCGTACAAGTGTTAGCTTGTTTACTTACTGTTTGGACTGTGTTGATTGTCCCCCTCTAACCTCACTGTGCTTGATGAGTTTGACTTCGCAGAAGTGCTAACTAGGACACAGATGCTTCGGTACAAAGATAGCGTTTCCCCCCCACGACTCTCTACTTTACTCCTTTATCTCCTGCCAGTGATGAAGCAATCACAGGGACCCTGAGCAATAATGTCAAAACATTTGATAACAATAAAAAAGACAGATTTACACCATGGAAAGAAAAAAACTACTATCCATCCTCTGCCTTTCTTGTTATTTCTGGTCTGCGTTTTTCTTTCTAGAATATTGATTTGATATTTATTCAGTTCCATATTTCAAATCGACTTGATTTTCTACCACAGCCTTGTCGTCCTCACATGCATCCACCAGTCTTTGAAGCGAGCTGGAGGCTCTGCCAGTGAGACCGCCAAGACAGGTGTTCACAGGTGTGCCACGTAGTTGCACTTTAGGGTTGAAAGGTTGAATGGTATATTAATAGCACATCCCTATGTGTCTTTGTCGTCATAATGCATCGCAGATGATGGTGCGGTGCAGGATCAGGCTCCTTCAGAAGGCAGTATGTTGTCAGCCTTCAGCTTTTGTAATTATTTCTACCCAGTAGTCACTAATATTGACGGGTCATCACTGTAAAAAAGAAAGAAAAAAAAAAAGTGGAGTCACTCTATTTTTGGATCTTATCCCTTTCTGCACACACTGTGTATTGATCAGGGTTGTTTTTAACAGACTGCTGTGAGGTCCATTAACCTGTGGTGATGACAAAGCATTAAGAGACTAATGTGTCCCCGGGGGCCTGTAGGGCCAAAGACGGATGAGAAGGACAGTTCAGCAGACTTCACTGCTCCGCTGCTTCTATTCAGGCACCTCGAGTTTAAAGTGGCGACGAGCTGATGACTTACAGGCTGTCAAAACCATCTAATAACAAAGAGAGCTTTTTACAAAAACACTGGGGCTGAACTGGTCATAACTAATTATTATGTTATAATTAAGAATTAAACTCAGCTGTCTTTGCCAGGAAGTGCTTCAGGCTGCACAACTGCATTGATCCAAACAGGTTAAAACAGATTAGAGCTCAGTGTCTGGTCCACCCTGTTTATATACTGCAGCAAATACCTTACGCTGAGAAACATCATGCCTTTAAAATTCATACAGAATATTTGGCAACGTTTTTTTTTTAATGGCAACTAAAGCATGAGTCATGTTTTTATGGTTATGTTTAGGTGCTCACGGCACTTGATTAAAGTGATAGTTGGGGTTATTTGAGGGTGCTTATCTATATTCAGTGTATTACCTGCAGTAGATTCGGATCAGTGCACTTAGAGAAGCAATAGGAGGAGCGGCACAGAAGCTGAGTGGACAACGCCGTCCACAAAAACATGGTTTAGCCACTTTTAAAAAATGCCCACAAAAATATTTATAACAGTGTAAGTGTACGCTTTATTTGGAATATTTTCACTGTTTTATCTTGCCCTCCAACAGCCCTTTCCTATGGAACTACGTTTTCTCAACCGCTGCACCACCGTATTCCTACGCTTAGCTCTGTCTGACTCAAACAGCTGCTCTGTGCTCCGTAGTTGCACTTGTGCGTAGTAATACGGTAGTTCAGCGGTTAAGAAAATGTAGTTCCATAGGTAAGGGCTGTTTGACAGCAAGATAAAGCCTTACTGACTGACTGAGTGATGATATCTCCAACCACTGGTAGGCTCTGGTTTCCCGGCTGCTCGGGAACTGCAGGGAAGCAGAGGAGCGCTTCCAATACACTGGGCCTCGTTATAAAGATTAGGGAAAGATTGCACTCTCAGTTAAATACAGAAATCCAAATTGACTTAACTGGACAACAGTAAATCGACGGGGTAAGAAATACAAGCTGTCAAACAATCACATGGGTTTGTTTTCCCTCCCTAATAGATTTGGCTAATCTGGAGGTTTGTTTGCAACCTGCCATGAGTTTCCACTGCTGGACTTCTTTTAAGCGGCGTAATCTCAGTTGGAACATTGTTCCTATTACCGTCAGAAACGACGGCCAAAGCAATCCTCCACGACCTAGCTGGTTGTTCGGGGCTGATGGGAAAAGGCAGGAAGAGAAGACAGATCGAGGGTTTATCTACAAAGCATTGGATGAGCCGACTGCGCGGCGTAAAAGATGTGGAGTCCTTTTGTCGTTAATTTGTTTGTCGTCCCCTCTGATATTTATTCTGTGCCTGCGGCGAACTGGGGAGCCATGTTGTCTCTGTGTCTGTGTAATATCAGGCGTTCAATCAACACATCTGTGGGATCAAACTATTCCCTCTCAAATTACTTCTGTCCACGTTTTCTCGGTTGTTTTGTATGTTTAAAGACACATGAAAAGTGCTACTGTGATTCCTAATTCTTTCACATCTTTATTCTTTTCATTTGTCTTTTTTTTTTTTTTTTTTTTAACCTAGCAACGAACTCCTTTTTTTTTTTTTTTCAGCCGGCCCTATTTCCACATCAGATTCCCTCCCTCCATAATTACCACTTATTAATTTTAAATGAGAGCTCTAACACGTTGCATGGTTTTAATACAGCCTGTTAATATGAGAGGTAATTTATGGGGTGTGGGTGGGATGGAGGGATGATGGAATGAGTGTCGTCCATCACAGAAATCATTAGAGACTGGGAGCTCTCTTTCACTCTCACTCTATCAAAGAAAGAGACACTCACTGACTCCTTGATGATGACACACAGGTGAGTGTCAGGTAACCCTCCAACAGACATAAAGCCCCTGGACTGCAAGTACACGAGAAGGGAAAGATACTCGTTTCAAAGTTTTTTAAGTATATACAGTAACAGCGTGTTCAAGTGTAAGGAGGAAGCCGAAGCAAATATATTCTTCTGTCTCCACTTGCACTCTTTCTCTCCTTCTCTCCCCCAATTTCCTTCTTCTCCTCTCCACTCCTGTCTTTGTGTTGTGTGCCCCATTTCAGAGGCTTTTCAGGGCTGAAGTGGCGCTTGGCTACGCTGAAGTGTCTGCACTGCTGTGCCTGAGCCTGCAATTCACCGACTGTATGTGTGCGTGTGGGTGTATGTGTGGGTGTGTGTGTGTGCCCGAGCCTGCAATTCACCAATTTCACCGCTAATTAGCCCACAAAGGCTACCGGCAGGGAGGAGCAGAGGAGGAGGAGGGAGAAGGGGGAGGGTGGAGAGGGGTGGCATATGCGGGAGGTCCAGGCCTGAAGGGGGGTGGTGGTGGTGGTGGTGGTGGTGCCAATGCTGGCACAGCTGAGACACATGGCACGGGACCAGACAGACGCCTTTGTGTGTGTGTGTGTGTGTGTGTAGGAGTGTGATGGTGGAGAGCGTATGTCTTTCTGTGTATCTGTAGCAGTGTGTCGGAGCATGTGTCCCATGGCCACTCTCTTGCTCTGGCGATGGCTGGGTTGGTTGCAGCTGTAGTTCAGCGAGTCTTAACTCCTGAGGCTGGTCCCAGCATGCCCAGTAGTCCCACCACGCCCACTGGCATAGACTGCTGGTCCTCTGCCATGGCTGCCTCTCACTCTGTGTGTGTGTGAGAGAGAGAGAGAGAGAGAGACAGAGACAGAGACAGAGGGAGGAAGAGAGAGAGATTCACATCCCTCTTGCCAATTGTTTTACTACGTATCAGACAGGGGCCTTCCAGGGAGGCAGGCTGTCTGGCAGTCAGCCCACCAGAGCCGTGGAGTTTGTCCAATGTTTTGTTTTGGTTTTTGTTTTTGTTATTTGTTTGTTTGTTTCAGTGCGGTCTGTTTGTTCTTCTCATTCACACGCATATACATGGATATACTGTACATGCAAGGATGTATACAGTATATATTTATACACACACATGTATATAAATATATACCATAACCATCTTAACCCTCAAACAGCTATTTAAACCTGTGGGGTCCAGCATGTCCCCCCCACTCATATACCAGTACTGCAATATACATATAATAATAATAATACATAATAATACAGATTATTTATATAGCTCCTTTCAGAAACAGACATCACAAAATGCTTTTCTAGGAAAACAGGAAAATTAAAAAATGTGACGCATGTAGACAATAGAGACGTAAAAATAAAAAAAAATAACTGTACCTCTTTGTCTTCTTTAATCTGTCTTTCAGACTTTTGTATTCGAGGTTGGAAAAATGAAAATAATCAGCCGGGAGAGAGAGACGTGAAGGAGTGTCTCACAACAATTTGTAAACAAGCACTGACAATTTGCAAATTGGACAAAGACGGATCAATATCTAGATCGATAGATCGATAGAAAAACAACAGAAAAACCCACTTAGATTCTAAGATTATAAATAACGTAGATTATTATTGCTGTTTTTCTCATAACAATAAACTCAGTGACAGATAAAGTAATTAATATATAAATATGTTTTGGTTTCCACAGATACAGCACGCACCACCGCAGGAATCCATTTCAATAAATAGAAACTGAGAATAGAAATTGTCAGAAAAGCATCATAAACTGTCGCGCACAGACACACCTGACTGGATAAAAGGAACTTTGCTGATTGACAATATTCTCCAGATGCACATTTAGCGGGCGGAGGCAGAAAGGAGTTTGGGTCTGTGTGTGAGTGATGGCTTCCTTGCCCTGTCTCTTCTCCCAGCTCACCACTGATGGATTAAAGCTCTGGACAGGTTTCAGCCCTATTGATCTCACCTGCCACGGCTGCTCACATCAGTTGGTGTGAGGGGGGATAAAATGGGATAGAGAGCATGTGGACGGGGGGGGGGGGGGGGGG
>NW_019525233.1:178219-191902 GCF_002814215.2 Seriola lalandi dorsalis | reverse complement strand
GGGGGGGTTTAAGGATGTTTTCACACTTGGCCAGTTTCAACTTTTTAAGTGAACTCACGGTGATTAATCAGCATGTTTTGTCAGAATTCACTGTCCGACTCGGAGCTCAACAATATGCACGTCTGAAAGTGAAATTGAATAAAGAGAAATTGATGCTAATCGCCACAAGGAGTGGGTGGACGAGTTTTACTAATTAAATGAGTCAACTTGTTTCTGCACAAAATGAAAAGCATCTTGTTTGCTAGTGTTTTAAAACAAGCCTTGGCGCTCTAAATATAAACTTAATGGGTCTGTTTATCAGAACAATTATCTGTTGTGTTTTCATTTTAATGGACGAGGTCAAAACAAAGCTGGAGCGCGTCGTAGGTTATTTACATTCAGCTTGGTGTCAGTCGTTTTCAGCCGCGATGTGCAGTTTTTCAAATACAGCTGAGTCTCTTACTGAGTCTGAAATAGTGACTGAAACGCGGCCCGTTAAGACTAGATGCTAACCAGCGGTCGCTTCCAAGCTCATTCGTGTCAGCTGCCGTGCGGTCGGCATCGAGAGGCGTGTCTGAGGGCGGAAAGCCAGAAAGCTAGCTAGCTAAGGTTTGTTCAAAAAGTATTTAAAAAGAAAAGAAAGTCTCTTAAGGAATATGAAAAGTCAGTAAATCTAATGACAAAGTTGGCAACACTGCTTCTTCACACATTTCGAAAGAGCAACGACCGATGGTGTAACTTCATCACTCAGTCAGTCAGCAGGGCCGGCCTCGCTGTCACGGTCCAGCCAAAAAGAAACAGGAAAGAGTCTTCAAGCTGTATTTATAGGTACAGTGGTGCTTTGAGCTAAAAGCTAACAATGACAATGCTAACATAAGAGCCGAAGTCAAACCAGAACGTTTGGGTTCGTCGGCACCAAGTTTCTCTCAGCTGTCGGTGCGACTTGCTTCAAGTGTTTAGACAAGGACAAAACATCATTGTTTTTTCTTACATTATGTTTTGTAGAGGTCTTTAGAAACAACATTTCCCATAAGCCCCGGATGTTCACTGTTCAACAGAACAGGCGAGTCCATGGGGGGGGGGGGTCGTGGCCAGTTCAGACGGTTGTAATAACAGGACGGAGACGACTGAACAGGAGAAGTTTGTAGACAGAGATCATAGAGAAGAGCATTGCTGAGTTTTATGGATGAGAGCCACACTTGTAGTTTTTCTCTGTGCTTACAAACTAATTGTTGTTAAACTAAAAATCCTGCAGGTTTCAGCTCCTTATGGCACCTGCGGTCATGGACAACGATTTATCACCTCGGCGCGATAAGTAAACCCCAGGAACACGTTTCATTTTTTCATAAAGACCGATGAAAGAAATGTTGAATGAGCGATCGCCTTGAGTTACTGGAGGTTAGTGCGAATGTGACGCCATGAACTCTATAATATTTACCACCTTCACCATCTTTGTTCGGCTATTTTGCCGATTAGCAATAAAAACAGTCCCTGAGGCTGATGACACATTTCATTCAAAAGCAAAAACTCTTCGCCTGCTGGTGGCGCTAAAGAAAAAGTCCTCAAATATCTGCACCCAGTTTCATTCCACGCCATGCAATTCTTTCGCTAAGATATTTCAGTCTGGACCGAAGTGTTGGACCAGCCAGCTCACCTACAGACCAGCGTCGTCATCCCAAGAGCCACGCTGCTAAAAATACACAAGAAAAATAGAGATGTCATTATAGAGCTGAGGTGAACTGAAAAATCTTTTTTTCCAGTCGTCCTCAGAGACAAGTCATTCTCTCTTGCTTCACTTTTTGGCACACTCACAGATAACAGTTTTTTTTTTTTAGTGAGCACATGTGAAAACAGCCCGGGGTCGTGTTTGTCACTGTAGCTGCAGCATCAAGACTCATTTTCATGTGGTAGACTATCACCATCCTCCATGCCGGCTTATCTAACTACCTGATAAATAACAGAGTCTGTCACCATGATAACAAGGTCAATTCAATAGGCTGACCAACAGCAATGTTTTCCCTAAAGCGTTGAGCAGTCACATCTGATGCCGCCGCTGACCTCCATGCTAATGAACAAAACACAGAGAGAGAGAGAGAGAGGGAGACAGACAGAGGGGAAACAGAAAGCAAATGAATATGAATGAAAGGCAAATCTATCAGAAACACGCCTCCTTTAAATAACCCCCTCCCTCATTCCCCTCCTCCACTCCTTTCCTCACGCCCCACCACCACCACCTCCCCCTCCGCCCTGTTATATTTTATTCTCCAACGCGTGGTGAATTTAATAAATATATGCAAATGTGTGCTGTGGAACATGACGAGTGTAAATCAGGCGAGGATGTTCTTTGAGCGCTGCCGAGATTGAGGCTGAGAGCTGACCCCGGGTTAATCATTTTTCACTTCCCTATCGCATTCAATTCTGCTGCCTCTGTGTGTGTGTGTGTGTGTGTGTGTGTGTGTACATATGTGTACTATGTGGCATGCATGTGTGTGCATGTGTGTGCATGTGTGTGCCGTGCTGGCGGAGGCAACACACAATTCATTACAAACTTTGTACACACGATTAGGATAATATTTACTTTCAAACATATGCAAAATGTGATGTCAGTGGCTACAAGAAAAAAAAAAAGAATCAGAATTTTGGTATTTCATAAGTTTGCTTTAGATTTACTTCTGTAGCCGTTTATTTGCACATTTTAATTGAAGTGACAGCAGCGCTCCTTTAACTGCACTTTGAATGTGATTTTTAAAGGGTTTCAATGCAGCAATCAAAGGTTAGGAGATCTAACGGTGTTGTGTGTGTGCTCCCCTCCGCAGGCTAAAATTTGTCATTGCCTCTGAACTGCACGTCCTTGCAACAGGAAACCAGGTGGAGTCAGATTCGGTCACATGTTGCACAGACTTCGACTGTCACACACCTCGAGAGTGTTTATTCCAAACCGCTTGTTTTGTCCTTCTTTTGTCCCCGTGTAGTGAGATTGTTGATTGCGGAGTAAACAACACAATGCTAACACGCTATCAGCGCTTTTAAATGGACCAGGTGCGTAATGATGGCGGCCTCCTGGACTGGTGCATAATTACTCGTCTTACAGTGCAAGCCTGCAATAAAAATGTTCACGCATCCCTTCGCCGGTGTGTGTCAGAGCAGTGTGCCCGTCACATGTTGGGTGTTTTATTCCAACTGTACTTGTGGATCAGTATTTTTTTAAAGCGCCAGCAGCAGCAGCAGCAGCAGTTCAGATTATTGTTTGTCTTTCTGCATGTAACTCTGCAGAATCTTTGAGGAGCTGCAGCTGGAACTAACACGACTGGACTTTTTCAGGAGACAAATTTAACTCCGACTGTTGCTATAGAGGTCAGGGAAGCATTTTAGAGCGGTGGTACAGTGCAGCACGCTTCAGCTCCTGCACTCCCGCCATCCTGATGAAGAAGCACAAGACTCAGGAAACACCAGGAGCCATTTAACTTCTTCATTAAAGCTGCATTAACTAGGGTTGCCACCTTTGATGTGTGAAAACCGGGACACTTGGACAATTTTTTTATTTTTTCAGGGGGGGGGGGTGTTGTATATTGAGATTTTAAATCTCCATTATTTGATTTATTTCATGACAACTGCAAATGTTTTTGCTAATTCATCGTTTCTTTGTTTCTTGTATTGTGTTGTTCTGTTGTTGATTGTCTCTGTTGCGACAGATTCTCCTTCTCAGATTTTAATCTCAACGAGACTGAGAATGATTAAATAAAGATTAAATATAATAAAGAAAAGTGGTACACGTTATACTGTTTTCACCTGATTTTGTTGCATCTCTCCCCCATTGCACCACACGAAAGAAAATGTATTTGTTTTTAACTAAAAAAGAAAAACAATCCTCTCTGCCTGAATTCAGCGGTGGGGTTGTGGATGTGCTAGGTCATAAAGTCAACTTTCGTATTTCTGCTTCCGATCCGATAAAAGTACAGGAAGGTAAGTGCAGTACACATTTACAGACACGGGATTGGACGTCAACCAGGAAGAAAACAGGAAAGCAGTAGAGCGACTGAAACGCGTAAGGTTTTATTTGAAAGCATGAAATTCTAAATTAGAGGATTTTCACAAAAATGAATATTAATTTTCCAGGAAAGTTGCTCACGTTCATGAATTTCCCCAAGGGGATAAATAAAGTATCTATCTATCTATCTATCTATCTATCTATCTATCTATCTATCAATCAATCATCTAATCTAATCTAATCTAATCTAAAGAGAACAATCCGGGGAGCAGCCCTAGCAGCATTCTTGCTATGAAACACAACACTGGACTTATTATCACCAAACATCGGCTTATTTACGCATCCAGCAGATACGTAGCAGCATTAGCAGCATTAGCATTCATCAGTCCACCTGACGAAGATCAGCCCAGTATTCTCTCTCCCTTCAGCTCTGCACTGCTCTTTAACAAACTCCTGAGGGAAACATCCGACTCTTTAGTCGCTAAACGCTTCACCATGTTTGTCCGACTGCGTCCGCCTGCTGTTTGGCGGTGGACAGGTAGTGAACACTGAGAACATCTGCCCGCCACAGCTGGAAACAACTCTGATGAACGCGCTGAGAGTGAAGTATTACTTGTTATTAAAATCAAAAATACATTTTCTGACGTTGCCCAACCCTAAAGTATAAGATGATATCACATATGTATATCTTTTATCTACTCGACATTTATTCTGATTCACACACTCATATTCAAAACATTCAGCTTCACATATTTGGTTTCCTCCTCCTCCTCCTCCTCCTCCTCCTCCTCCTCCTGCTCCTCCTGCTCCTACTCCTCCTCCTCCTACTCCTGCTGCTCCTCCTGCTCCTCCTGCTCCTCCTCCTCCTCCTCCTCCTCCTCCTACTCCTCTTCCTCCTCCTCCTGCTCCTCCTCCTACTCCTCCTCCTCCTGCTCCTCCTCCTCCTTCTGCTCCTCCTCCTCCTCCTCCTCCTCCTCCTCCTCATCCTCCTCCTTCTGCTCCTCCTCCTCCTCATCCTCCTCCTCCTCCTCATCCTCCTACTCCTCTTCATCCTCCTCCTGCTCCTCCTCCTCCTCCTCCTCCTGCTCGTGACATTATGTGGGTTGTACTCATGGAGACATGGCCCACGTGTGTTTGGTAGTAATTAATTCACTGGTGGTTCTGGTGGAATCAGAATCAGTCCTGACGTTTCTGTTGGGTTCAGAGGTCGTTACCATTTGGGATTTTCCTCGCTAATAAATTGCTGTTCTGACTTTTCAAACGGGACGAATACGTCACCTGACATCTAACAGAAAGAAGCCTCCGTTCTCTGATCTCTGCCTCTTCTCTTATTATTATTATTATTATTATTATTATTATTATTATTTGCTCCCAGCTCCTGAGAACCCAAACTCTACACTTAGACCAACTCTTATTTATGTTTTGGTTGTTATTGTAAAATTTCTCACAGCTGCTTCATATATCACGAACCAAAGTGACGCCAGTTTCCATTCTTGCAAATCACGCATCTACTGATCTACTGTATTATAACAGTCAAGACAAATGATCAGCTGTAAATTCCTATTTTGCATAGACGGCAGCTGACGCGGCGGGGACAGCAAAGAGCCATGATATTCATCTTTTATGAAAGGTTAGAGAGCTGAATCGACCGGCTGCTCGTTTTTACTTGACTTGTGTTGCATAAAGCTGAAAAACGATGACAACAGTGTCATTGTGCTGCTTCAAAAGTAGCACACAGTGTCTAAATTACAAATGTCCTGCGCTCAGGCCGCATATCACACGCGCAGCATTGTGTGGCTGTTTACAATGAACATATATAAAGATGATGTAATAACATTAGTGGCTGCTGATGTGCGGGGAAAGGAGGCTGTGGTCCCTCGTTTGTCGTTTCACATTCCTCAGCATTTTCATCAAGCGAGTGGAACAGTTGCCGGAGACGACCCGCTTCAGAGGAGGTGTTGTATTAAATCAAGTGAAAAGTCTGAGAAGGTTTCCTTTGCAGTTTTTTGGCGCAAAAAAGAAGCGATTTTTTTGTTTTAGAAAAGTCGACAAAACACGATATTAAATAGTCTGTGTTTCCACCGACAGGTGTCGTGAATAAAACAGTTTTTTCTCCTCTTGAAGAAAGTGTTTCCATTTTAATTTTGCTAAATATTTCTTCGTTGCATTGTCTGAAAAACCACCTCATACGATCCTACACGTCGTTTTCCTAGTTTTCTTTTTCGAAATTCACGTTTCCATTGTTGATTTTTAAGTTTGCACTTTCATATTGAACATTAAGCAGGTTAATGGAAACGCAGCTAATGATTGGATCCTGTAACTAGTTCTGATACATGTTATTCCTCTGCGCCCGTAGAGCTACACTGTTGTCAGTGATATGACATACTGCACCAAATCCGCCGCTGAAAATAGTCCCCAAACGAAAGCACAATTTCCTCGTGTTTGAGCAACATTTGCTAAAAACTACAGTGTCCAGATGTTTTAGGAAATTACTGAGCATCTTTTTAAAAAACAAACTATATGCAGGTGAGCTGCTTTAAAAGATTTCTGTCTTCAGTAGGAATCGGCTCAGAGTTGAAGCCACAGACGAACTAGGGAAGTTATAAAGTGTCGAGAGACGAACTAACATGAGATCACAAGACAATAACAAAAATATAAAATAACGCCAGCTTTATCCTTTTCTAAAAACTCATCATTATGATTTCTTTACAGTTTATATAAAGACTTTCACTGACTAATAAACCATTTACAGCGAACTGTGATGTAGGTGTAAGCAACTACAACTTCTCCTGTAGTCGCCAAGTAGAGGCTGTAATATCTCAACTGTCATCATATGAAATGTTATAATTCTTACAACAAAATAATAAATATTAATTAAACACACCACGAGCCATTACAAGCCATTTATTAAATGTACGGTTTGAAAGAAGAGAGTTTCCAAACTGAATCATATCTCAGTGGCATCCTGCCATGTGTCTCACGTCATGTGCTCTGTCAGTCCACTTCCTACGTGTATAAACAATCCCTGGCGGTGTGAGTTAATATCGATGAAGACATTAAAGCCTGATGTGAACGCAGAGCACGGACTGTTTGTTTTCTCTGCTTCTTCAAAAGGTAAACATCAGCAGCGAAAACACTTGAGAGCCACATCTGTCCATTTGCAGCAGCTTCCTATAGAGCTCTCCTGCCGTCTCGTCACACACACACACACACACACACACACACACACACACACACACACACACACACACACACACACACACACACTCCTGTCCTTCCACCGGTTTTCTGGATGCGTCACCACAGGCTTTTTCTCTGCTCTTTTTCAAATGATTGCGCTTCTAATCAAACGTAATTTACTCACTATCTCAGCCCTCTCTCACAGCCCTTTCTCACCCGCGCTCGCTCACCCTCACCCATCCTCACCCCTTCGCGGTAGCCCCCTAGCCCAGGGCCTGTTGCCAAGGCAACCGGCATCTCATTTCTAAAGTGTCAGTTTGCATTATTGTCTTCACGCTTTCCAGCAATAACCTCTCTCTCTCTCTCTCTCTCTCTCTCTCTCTCTCTCTCTGTCTCTCGGTCTGTCTCTGGTCTGTTTGTCTGTCCCTCTCAAATACACACAAACACTCATAAATACACCCTCACCCCTTCTCTCTCTCTCTCTCTCTCTACTTTATCCTTTAGATATTTGTTCAGTGCTGCCCACTTGAATGTCCTCTCTCTCTCTCTCCTTCTCTCTCTCTCTCACACATACATAATGCAACGCAAACACAAACAAAACATAGAGTATGTAACTGTGTTAAATGCATTACCTTTCATGCTGAAGAACGCCGCTGAACATTCGGATATTTTCGCAATAATTGCTTCTTTGTGCCATAATTCATATTTAGCCTGTTAACGAAGCAACGGCGCCGTGTGTCACCGAGGAGCGGAGCTGGGGGTTTATGTTACGTACATTCGAGTAAAATATATTTGGAAGTAACATTTTCAAATAGTTAGAATTTTACTGACAATGTAAGTAGAGAAATAAATACATATTGATTAAATAAATGTCTTCACGACTGAAGCCGAAGACTTTAAAGCCTCAAGTTTTTGTGATAAAAAGTAACGTGTTTTCAAGGTCAAATCCTCCGTAGACCTGTCCAGACTCATTTCGGTTCGGCCTTCGTGGTCTACGACGCCTTCGTATAGACTGCACCCCCACCCACACACACACACACACACACACACACACACACACACACACCCTGAATTGGGACACAGCATCTGATTGTCTCGTAGTTTAAAGTAGCCATTGATTTGATTACTAGGACGATACTCAAAGACAAAATCTCAAATTGTAGAGATTTAAGTGTTACTACAAACTCATTACACCGACTCTGAAATGTTTCTTGATTTAATTAATTAGTTATTGGATTAATGGTTGGATTCATATTTTAAACAAGATGAAGATGAGCTCCTTTCTTATGTGACAGGTACCTGGAGTTTTATATGTTATGTATTATATTAGGGACACCTGACAAATCAGTGCAATCCAATGAGAGAAATCAACATGTCGAAATTGTAAAACTGAACTGAAACAGCTGCTTAATGAAAAGTCCATCCAGTTCATTTAATTTCTGCAGCCGAGGCTGTTTTTAGGTTCCTGTAGCTGGAACAGTGGTATTATTATGTGTGTCCAGGTTTACAGTATTGAGTGTGGAAGCTGCAGAGGCCTGTCAATCACACGAATACAGGACACACAACAGACTTTTCTTTAAGCTTCAAAATCTACTTATTACTGCTATCGCTACCAGCACAAAAATCAGAGGTGAAATTATATTATAGTCATATATATTTTAGTTTCATACGTGTCTCCCACAAGTTTCCAGCCGGTCATCATCACAGACGAAGCGTCACGCGTGTGAGATGACGTCATAAAGTTGTGTGTGTTTTCGAAACTCATCATGAGTTTCTCATTTAATCTTTAGCGGACTGTGATTTTATCTCCCATATGATGGAGATCTTAATTGTAATTCTGCACCATTCACTGGGGACATTATTTGCAGTAGGGTTATTACAGTGACTTTGTTTCCTCAGCTGCAGTTTCCCAAAAAATCTAACTCCAACTCACAGCTACTTAAATGTTTACTCCATTTAACAAACTGAGGCTTAATGACTGTTGAAACATATTTTAAAGGGTTTAAAATGGGTGCTATCCTTCATGTAAATCTGTTATTTTTAATATTGGGCTGTATCAATAAAATTGACTTGGCTTGAGCTGAAAGCTGCAGGTCTTCGGCTCTGTCAGGACACAGAGCGCCTACAGCTCCAGCTGCAGTTGGGTGATGATTCGCTGGGGATTCAAAGAAGTCACGTGATCCATCGTTAATGAGAAAATATTGATTATGGCTGCTTTAAATAAGACGATTGTTAACCAATCAGCTCTGAAACAAACGCACGAACCTGAAGTCCCTTAGCAGACTTTTATAACTACGAAGGTTGTGACTTTAATACGCTGGGAAAAGAAACAATGCTTTTACTCCCAATCAACTCTGCTGTTAAAATGTTGAGTTTCAAAATGAAGAATGCAGTAAATAAGTTCAAGGCAGAAAAAGCCAAACATGTAGATATGAGCTAAAGCAATTGCAGGAATTGTGTGTAATTATCACCAAACATAATGAACAAACACTCACGAGTGCTTAAACATAGTGAGGTGCTTCCACAAAGTGAGCACCGGTTCATAAAACAGCAATGTAAAGTGGAGTGTTTTTGAAGGTCTTAAGTGAACATTACCTGTGATCTCATTCTCATTAGAAACCGAGAACACTGAAGTGTTGATAGTCCCCGCAGTCTGAAGATGTGTGTAAATGTGTGAGAACGCGTCTGATGTCGGCGAGGAGGAAGCCCGTCCCTCCGCTTGATGTCAGCTCCGAACATCAGCTGAAAGCGAGGCGGCGAGGAGATGAAGGGGCGCAGGAGCAGAGGAACGCCGCTTTATGCTGAAAGTGAGAACACAGAGGAGACGTTGGGTGAACACCACAGTGTGACATGTCACATGTTTAAATTGACTTGGGGGGGAAATTATTCATATTTACGCCTTCTCCATTCTGCCGAATTATCTTTACATTGTTTGAGGAGCTACGTTGGAGAAACTGGGGACGGGTGCAGCAAGTCTTTATCCTCCAATAGGCAGAACATGCCGGAGCGGTGACGCTCGTACTGCACATGCTCATTTACACCCTCCGTCCACCAGGAAGACAGAATCCAACATCTGCTGCTGCATGTGTCGGATAAAAACAAACTGCCTCGACCTTTTGTAACTCGGTGAGCACGTGTCCGGGTCAGCGCGGACGGTTGTTTTAAAGTGTGTTAACAAGAAGATGCTCCTGGTTGCATTGTGGGAAATCCAACATTTTTACAGCTGAACGTAGTAAAAGTGAAGATATCGTGGCCTCTGCTGATTCGTTTTTAAATCTGTGTCACTCATCAACATAACGGAAGTCGAAGTTTCTGGAGTAAAAAAGTCTCTTTGGGGTTCGGACTGTTGTTAGGGGAAAAAAAACAAGATGTCACCTTTGATCTTTAACAATTTTTACAACTTTTTTTTTTTTTTTTTGACACCTTACAAACCAAAGAATTGATTAATGAATCAGAAAAAAAAAATCAACAGCTCAACCGATAATAAAAATAAGTGTCAGCTGCTCCAGTTCTTACTAATTACTTCACCATTAAGACTTAAAGCAGAAAACTCTTATTAAGTATTATCTGTAAAATGTATTTCCAGTATCAACCACTCGTTATGGAGAAAAACAGGCTTCTGTCAGTGTTATATTATTACCTAGATATTATATGATTGGAATATTATTAGTGATACATTAATGTTGAAGCAGTAATTTATGCTGCAGCTAGTTGAGCTTTTTTTAACTCACAGTATATAATGTTGTGTAGATTAATTACTATAACTACAGTAATTCACTGTATTAAATAAGATAATTATATACACATATAAATACATATATATATGTAACTTAATTCTGAAAATTAGCTGTCAAATAAATGAAATTGACTTATTAAAGTGCAGCATTTGCCCCTGAAGTTAAGTGGAGTCAAAGTATCACGTAAGTAGACAAATGAAGTACAAGTACCTTAGATTTGCATTTGAGTAAATGTACTTAATTACGCAACTCATCTAGCAACAATATTCAGATTACACTTAAATGTTAATGCTTGAATATTAATAATTTAATAATATAACACAGAATAAAACAGCAGAGGCTCTATTCTGCAATGACTACTTTAATTCTGACAGTTTAAGTAGGATTTGGTGATAATACTTCTGTACTTTTACTTGTAACTTACTTTCACTTCAGTAAAGTGTCCGAGTATTTCTTCCTCTGCTCTTACATACACAGACAGTGACAGGTAATTGATACATATGTCGGGGTAAAGAGCTGGAGATCTGAGAGCAGAGTCCTGATGCGATGACGTACTGTATTTCCTCTGTTGCCCCCGGTCCAGGCAATCCAGCCCACAGTGCGGGGCCGGGCCGTCCGAGGCCTCCCAGGACCTGCAAGGTTAATATTTGAAGGAAGGATGGCCCATAAATATGAGCAAAGGGACTTTTAATTAAATAAGCACTTCTTAAATATTCCCCTGGGCCTGCTGCTTTTGTTTAAAGATGATTGATTGACTACTTTCTCTCCAGGCAGGACCATTAGTTTCGCCACTCCCTGCCATACTCCATCCCTCTCCACCTTCTCTCTGTTTCTCCAGCTCTGCCAACATCTCTCCTCCCTTTCTCTCTCTCAATTTCCCTCCTTCTCTTACCAATGATTTTCCTCCCTTCTTTTTTTTTTTTCTTCATTCATCCCACCTCCTCCCTCTGTTTTTTTTTATAAATTTTTTTATTCTTGCGTTCTCCATGCGACTGCTGTCAGCTTCCCTTCCTTTTCTCTTTTCATCAGTCCATGTCCCTGAACCTCTCTCAGGAGGCCCATATTTCTCCAAACTCATGACAAGGTAATGAGGCCATGCTAAATCCTACCACGCCCTGGAGCTACATCAGAAGGTGGAAGGGCAGGTCGGCCCCCGCCTGGCCTGGCTGCCTCCACGTCTGCTTCAGCTGCACCGTGAGGCATCCGTCATCGCCGGGACTCTAAATAAAAACTTTCTGATCTGCAGAGCTATGCAACCAAAGACAAAAAAAAAAAAGGAAAAAGAAAAACACTGAAAATGAATTCTAGCTCTTCAACCATTCCTCTCCTCTTCCTCTCTTTTTCTATTCGTCTTTATCTCCTTCTACTCTCTCTCTCTCCCTCTCTCACTTCCCTCCTTCCTCTGGAGCTGTGCTGTAGCAGCAGTCTGCCATGCTCTGCTGATTTCTAGCTGGAAGATGGGGATCGGCGGGGGAGCTCAGTCTGGCTGTGGGCAGCTGAGCCATGGACACAGCACACACACAAATACACACACACACGCACACACACACACACACACACACACGCACACACACAAAGAAGCAGGTAGAAACTGTATGTGAGGCCCAGGTATGAGAGGGAATTGCTGGTGTTATGTTTGGACATTTGCACCGTGTCATGCCGCAAAATGTGAAAACTTCCTGGTCTTTATCTGCGCCTGTACTCTGAATGCATTTATTATTCTTTGCAGTGTCTTTATTCTACATGGAAATTTCCAACAACTTTATCTGTATTTATTTATTTATTTATTTTTCTTTAAACCAGAAAGACTCTGTGACACAATGTTATTTGGTCCATATGTTCATCACCTTGAAGTAGAAGAATGGCTTCCATTGAAATTTTGCACTCTTTCATACAACAGATTCAAATGTATTATATATATATATGAGAAGCAAACAGACATTAATCACGCCCAATTAGAAACTGTACATTGTGCAGAAATTAATTAGAATGAAACGCAGCGTGTTTATGTTTTTTTTCTGACTATAGTTGTATTTACAAAGAAATCATGTTTTGCATTTCACATATAAATAATGAGCTATAATTCACTAAATGATATGTGCAGATGAAAACATTATATAATTATGAAATTATTATTATAATATAATTATTAAATTATAAATTACTCCTCAGAACTGCCACAACAGCTTTAGAAGCCACCGTGCACTCATTAGCACGTATTGATCATGTGAACCAAACAACATGTTTACCAAACACTTTAATGACACTACTGAAAAACTGGAATGCAAACAGTGAGATTGACACGGATTGGTCGGCGTGTGGGATGGAGTGACACTCCGCAGAGAGGAGGAGAGCAGGAGAGAGGTGATGGTGTGATAATGGAGGCGGTGGAGAGAAAACACTCGCAGGGTGCACAGGAGGATACAGAGACGATGGTTGCACTCCAAGTATTGGACAGAGAAGCAGGTAAAGTAGGCTGCAGGTGAATGGATGGAAGAGGGGGATTGTGTGTGTGTGTGTGTGTGTGTGTGTGAGATAGAGAGAAAGTGAGGAGGGTGTGGAGGGAGGAGGGGGTGGGGGGGGCAGGCATATTAAAAATGCAGCAGTGGGGAGCAGGCCGGGGATTCACAGTAATTAGATGACAAAACGGCAGCGGGCTGGAGATGAGAGAGAGGGGTCACACACAATGCCACTGCCGCCGGGTAATTTGTAAGTGTCAATCACTAGCCTGCCAGGGGAAAAGCGAGAGGGAGAGAGGGAGTGGGAGGGTGAGGAGAAGTGGGGGGGGGGGTTAGTGTA
>NW_019525233.1:157425-178199 GCF_002814215.2 Seriola lalandi dorsalis | reverse complement strand
GGTTAGTGTATAGAGGGAGGGAGGGAGGGAGTGAGTGAGAGGGTGCTGGCGAGCTGCAAGAGACAGGAGGGAAGGAGGTTTTAAAAAAAAAAAAAGAAAAGAGGAAAGTCAGAGGAGACAGGAAGAGAGGGTGAAAATTTAAAGATAGAGAGAACAGCGAGAGAGGAGGAGACAAAGACGTGAAGTCACAGCTGAGATTTGGCCATTTTCAAAATGAAATATACATTTGTGTTACACTGTGTCATCACATCTACCTGAGCTCCCACACACACACACACACACACACACACACACACACACACACACACACACACCTGGAAGGGTCAGTTAACCCAAAAAAACAAAATAGTACCTCGCCTATGGAGGTATCCAGCCATGCAGAGAGTTTACAATTAGAATGGAAGTGCATTGTGGGAAAATGAAAAACAAACATTTTGAAAATAGAAATGTGAAATGTAGAGATGTAGAAATGTAGAAAAAGTGTCCCATCTCATCTGCATAATCCTCCGTCAACAATTTGGTCTCTGGACACACACGGTCAGTTTTTAGATTTTATGACCCCCCCCCCCCTTTTATTTATTTACTTATTTATAATGAAATTCCACTCACCTCAGTTATATTGGGGCACAGGGTCAGACATCTCCAAACCTGGAGACCTGCAAGACTGAATGACACTAGAGGTGAGTCAGGTTTTGTTTTCTTCCTCGTTTGGTTGAACGTAACTCTCTGTGTTTTGGATTTAGACGCAGCAGAAAGAACCAGCAGAGGTCAGAGGTCGACTCGTACCGAAGGCCCCAGGCCGAATTCAAAACCACAACGCCGCAGCGACACTGTTCATCCTACAGCCTATAGTGAGACACCGGGATGCCACAGCCTTCATTAATAAACTGTCAGGTCTCAAAATTAATTGCAAACTTTCATATCCAGGTGCTCCGGCGTCGACGTGCTCAGATCACTGAGGCACAAAAAGAGCTGAATGAAAATGGCATTAACCTTAACAGGATCAGCTATGTATGTAAATATTCATCATGTTATTGGGTAATTGTACGGCTTTTGCCATGTGGTTTGATAGACAAGTGAATGTGCGTGTGTTTGGGTGTGTGTGTGTGTGTGTGTGTGTGTGTCTGAGAGAGAGCCCTTTCAGTCTTTTCAGAGAGGGTACAATGGGGGTAGCTGTTGGCATATTTCCAGTGAGCCAGTGTGTGAGGAGCCAACACAATGGGCAAGCAGACAGCAGTCTGCAGGGGTGCACGGCCAACACATGCACAGGACACTATATACTATAACCCTGATCTTGTGCACACACACACACACACACACACACACACATACATACATACATGCATGCATGCATAGACAAGCCAGGGTAGACACATGTGACAAAAAAAAAAATGTACATAATCTGTCTTTACACATGCAAAATAGTCTTGCTGGTGTTGTGGCAGCGAGTCAGGGCAGTGACGTGACATGACATAACACCACTGGCATATAATGGATTCCTCAGGGAGATACTGTCCTGCATGACCACCGGCTTCTTTATCTGCAGCCGTGCACACACCTGGAGGAGCTGACGTTTGCATAAATGCGCTCACACACCAGTGGAAGCTCAGGCTCTTCCATCAGCAGACGCACACAAGGTTAAATACAAAAAACAAAAACAAAGAAGAAATCGTCCTCACGTAGTTTTCAAATCAACAAACATTTGAAAATGAACAGGAATATATAAAAAAAACCATATATAGCTCCTAATTGCTGTTTGTTCTTCAGCTCGTATTGATTTGCATCTCACAAGCAAACAAACGTATTACGAGAAAAAAAAAAAAAAAAAATGAAAGCCAGAAAACAATTCAAACTCAACGGGTTTAAAAGTTCGTAAACTAAAAACTGAAGGTGTATTAATTAAATACGCATAATTAAAGGCAATTAAAATCTTCACAGTTGAAATACACAGAATAGAAAATTCGTGAAATACAACTGAGACAAAGATAGACTAGTAACCTCTGTCTCAGCCTTAATTAAAAGGAATGCAACATGCACACAAAACACCTTTGGAAGTGTCTTAATTGGGAAATGATTAAACTCCTTTTTTCTTCCCTGTTTATTCTTTTGACGACAATTAGCAGCTCATAAACCACAGCACAGTGAATGTTACTTCTTCTTTTAGCAGCTCTCACACTTTTTTCTTCCTGAAGTAACAATGCACTTCAAATGGACTTCACCGCCCCCCCCTTCCACAGCGTGTCAGGGCCGGGGCCACAGCCAGGATTTTAAAAATACTGGAGGTGACAAGCTCCCAATATACGCACCCTTCCACAAGACACCGAAATAAGTTCTGTAATTTCAACTAAATGACTTGGATTTCTCATATTTTTATTTATTCCGTTAGTTGCTCAGTGTCACATTCTGCAAACTCTATTTCTTTTAAATGACTCATGTGTAAGTTTTTATTTGTAAAGCAGTACACACTCCCCAGGGGTAGTTAAGGCTTCAAGTCATGTGACAGTTACTTTTTTCACCGCATTGAATAATTGTTTATTCTAGAAAATGTGAAACAAGGTGGAGGAAGGATTCAAGCAGCAGCACCAAAATCCATCAGCATAAAAGTTACAGAGGTGAAAGTGTAAATGTTTATGAGCAGAATGTTCTCATTCATGTCCTCACTGCAGCAAGATGGCCCCCACACATGCTGCACTATTAGATTATTATTGCGACTGTATTAACGTGTACGTTGAATTTAACTATTGTAGATGGTCAAGTTACAGTTTGTAAACTGTCCCATTAAAATGCATCATATTTCATGAGCTCATCACATGTTTATTAATGTCAAATCTTAATTTGCAAAGTAACTTGTAACTAAATAAAAGCACAATATTTCCCTCTGAGACGTAATGGCGCTGAAATCTATAGTCAATGCACAGCACTTATACAGTGCAGTTCATTTACAGTGCAGTCTTGTAGACCACTCAAAGCACTTTACAGTACTATTCACCCATTCACTCACACATACATCACATGACCTGCTCCACCACCTGAGCCGCAGCCGCCCCAGCGGCACAAAATGGAAACAGCTTCACTGTAAATGGTGGTGACGTCTTCAAACGGCCGGTTTTGTTCAACAAACGGCACAAACCCCCCCCCCAAAAAAATAATGAACTCACAGTAATCGAAACGCTGAGAAAAGCAACAGATTCTTACACCTTAAAAGAATTTGGGTTAAACAATCCGATAAAGATCCACGCCTCCAAATCAAGGTACGTAAAGTTAATTAAAGTAAATCTGACAGTGGCTCCAGTGTGACTTGATGTGCTGCTAACGCTGCTAACGCTGCTAACGCTGCTAACGCTATGACCAGTGCGAACAAAACTTCATTCGCCTGCAGTGCATTGGGGTAGAAGCAGGAGCCTCAGATGCAGAAACATCAAAACGTGGGCAAATATTCTTGGTGATTTCAGAGAACTGTTGACGTTTTAATGATTCTCTTTAGCGGCGGACGGGGGCGGCAGCAGAGGTCACAGGTAGACCTGCTGCGAAAATCCCGCTCTGCAACAGGAAGGGCTCGACATCGCACCCAATCAAGGAGAGGATGGGAACATATATATGTGTGGGAAAGAAAAAGCTGATAGTTGATGTAAGTCACCCGGTTAGACAGGCGTGTCACACCTTCCGTAGTGTAAGACGAGGGCGGACTGTGTGACACGGCTCTGAGGCGCCTCTCTACAGTAATCCTCAAATCCTCAACTACACTGATTTCAGAAAACAATTCATCTAAAGCGACTCACAGGCAGCTGTGCAGAGTGTCTCTCCTTTTGTGTAGTATTTATATATATGTGTGTGTGTGTGTGTGTGTGTGTGTGTGTGTGTGTGTGTGTGTGTGTGTGTGTGTGTGTAACCTGACAGCCTGCCACACAATAGGGGTCCAAGTGAGTGTGAACTCTATTCGTTCCCACAGCTGCCATTAACAGACGGAATGAACAGCCTCTTGCTAACAAAGTGAATTAATAAATAACGCTTAAGAGGCCATGTTTACCTCCTCAGTCTCTGTCGATTAGTGCTACTTAACAAAAAGCAGGAAGAGCTTTTGGTTTCTGATTCTCCACGTATGTGTGGATTAACTCTTTGCCGGTGCAGTTAGTGTCAGTACATTTAACTGAGTAATCACAGTCACTGGGACAATCACGCTGAGTCAGATTATGGTTTTTCGTTAAACAGCAATAACTACTCTGGAGTAACTGTCAGATCACAGAGACCAAAGCAGAACACCAAGGTATTTAGTCATGGTTTGACTGCTGCTACAACTAACTCCACCCCTGCACTACTAAATCAGAATAACATGAATTAAAAGTCAGAGCTGGCAATATTCTGTATTTCTGTTATTGTGTACAAATCCCACGAAAAGACCAAAATCAACAATGTGAAATTCCATCCTCAAGACTTGCTCCCCTCCCCAGCTCCTCTGCAGCTTTCAGCCCAGAGTCTGTTTCTTCCTCCTGAGGACAAACAGTAAAAACAGCTCAATAATATATTGTTTCTTTAAAAAAGAAAAGACTGAATAATTTCCTTTAACAGCTGGCCACTGCGGTTTTAAGCAAATGTTACCCAAACGCACGTAAAAAAGTGTATTTGTTGAGGACTATTTTCAGCGGCGGATTAATCCACATTGGGTGCTCTGGTGAGTGTTTCCAGCAGCAGGACGGTGTGTGTGTGAGGAGTGTGTGTGTGTATGTGGGACAGAGTAAAGGTAAACTGCAGTGTGTGTGTTCATGGTAATGTAGGAACGTGTTACCCAGTGTAACAGTGTGACTTTGTTTGTGTGCTTTGACAACAGACGAGCTCCGCGGCACAGAGGAGTAATACATCAGGCCGCTCTGGATTCACTGACAATACTCATCAATAGGATCAATTCACTGCTGGTTTTGGTCTCTTCATGGGATTTGTTGACAATAAGAAAAATACAGACTTCACGAGACTTAAAGTTTTTCCAAGTTGTCGTTAAAAGTCTTAAAAGTAAATATGGTATTAAGTGTCAGAGCAGGTGATGTGAAGTTGATTATTTGCAGATCATTCTGCAAACAGTTTTATTCTCTTTGTGTTTATGTCATCATGATTTGAGGTTTTATATTATGTGCAACCAACTTTGTAAATGATATTTAATTCCTTTTTGCCGCCATAATACATGCAGCTGTGCAAGAGAGGCCTTAAAGGGCCGGTTCAGTAATATCCAGTCATGGACATCTTTCTGCCTCAGTCCCAAAACAACACAAGTGGATTTGTTTGCGGTGCTCACAGTGAAGACTACAGCTATAACATCCCTTTTTTTCTTCTACTATTTTTGTTATGATTAAATATCTAATTGTATGTATTATATTATCATTTATAAGTATTTCATATTGACATTTTGCAGTTTTTCTTTCCTCTGTGCTGTCCACTTTGCTGCTGTAATAATACTAATACAGGACTATCTTATCTTATCTTATATTATAACAAGACACTGGGGTAATGTCGTTTTTAGACTTGATATATTTAAATTTAGAAACTTTCAGTCCAGCAAAACAAATAAATAAAGGATAGAGTCTTTCAGTACATTCAAGTTTTTCCTTTGAAACAGGCCTGTATAATAGGAAATAAAAACCAGTAAGGCTTTATGTGTGCCTCAAGGTCCACTTACTGCCTTTTTTCTGAGCTTTTCAGCTGCATCTGCATCATCTTCTCAGCATCCCACGCTTAATTTGGGGGTTTTGTACATTCTTAATAATTTCCTGGGAGGTTTCCTGGAGAGAGGTATTCACTCTAATTACACTAAGTGCAGAAAACACAGAGACAAAGCTGCTTTATTCATAAGCACTTGGTGATTTCCAGAGGAATTTCCTCTGTATAAATACAAACTAATTGGAACAGACTAACTAACACGAAATAAAATAGGAAAACTTTAAGCAATTAAAACATTTTTAGACTTTCTTTGTTGGGCGTGTTTCAAATCATGACTTCGGTATTTGTAAAATGCTGACATCAGCTTCGCTCACAGCTTTAAAAAAATTTTAACAAAACCCAGTTACCCCAGATAATCTAAAGAACACGCAAAGACGTTTTCTTCAGCAGGTAGTTGTTGTTTGCAGTGAGGTGTTTGGATTATCCAGAGTAACAAAGACATTATTTCTGGAAACACCTGCTTCTGGTGAATCTTTCAAATCTTCTTCTTCAGTGCTTTGACAAACAAAAATGAAATTCCCTTCACCTGTGTTGTATTGACTTTGCAGCAGAAAATTCAGGAGGTGGATATTTAGATTAAACCAAATATATCTGCATGAGTTAGATACAGCATGTGGGGGGGGATATGTCTTTTTGTAATTTGGGTGAACTCTTTCTTTAAAAAAGATGCCTGCTCCCATACGGGCTTTTGGAAGAAATAACAAATAAGAAATAAAGTGACATTTATGGTGTTGGAGATGCTGATCCAGCTCCAAGAGCGGGAATGATGGAAGAGGAGGATCAGCAGGAAAATGTTTAGCTGCTGGCTGAAAGACTATAGTGTGTAGCAGAGAGTATAGAGAGTGAATGGAGATAGAGACAGGGGGTGGGAGGAGGTGGTGGCGGCGGCGGCAGAGGGGCAGAGTGGTGGTGGTGGTGGTGGGGGGGGTGCAACAAGATGGAGAGAGACTGCCTACACATACTGTCAAGGCAGTTAATATAAGGTGTGGAGATAAGGCCCCACAGACAAACATTGACCAAATCAGGCATTTCAGCAGCGCAGCCCGAACTGTCAGTCAGCCTGAGAGACAGACCAACAATCAGCACTCTACCTCTGATAAGGGCTCTACTGGGCGCGTGCAGGAAATAGCCAATCTGCAGCCAGCCTGGCGAAGGAGGGTGATGGCGGGGAGGGAGGGAGGAACGGTGTGATGATGGGGAGTGACGGGGTTAGAGGAGGGAGTGAATGTAGAGAGACAACAAGTGAGGGGGTGGGGTGGGGGGGGGTGCCTATAAATTTAGAGAGAAATGTGGACCAAGAGTTCACAGGGAGGGATAATACCCGGGAGAGAGAGGAAAAGACGGAGAGAAGAGAAGAAGAAAAACAGGATGATATTCCTCCACACCCCACCAAGAGATTCAGGAGGGAATATAAGTGATGGGGGTAAAAAAAAAAAAAAAAAAAAAATAGAAAGAGAGGTGTGATATCAGCTCTTAAAATAGTGTCTCTCTCGGTTTTTTGTCACCTGGGAACAGCTTGCACAGAGAGAGTGTGAGAACTTGGTTGAGACCAACACCTTACATTAATGATTTGCCAACAGCTTTGACTAGCTCATTCTTCAATGTGCTGTTCGCCTTGCCTCGCACACAATAGCATCATTTCATCGTCTCTATTGATTAATGGTGCATATAGTGTGTACATGCGCGAGCACAAATTCACATGTGCGCCGCATCTGAGTGAAGGATAACGCTCCCTATTTAATGGAAGAGTCTGGCTATGAAATTCCCTCATCACAGAATAAACACATCCAAAAAAAAAGGCTGGAGTGGATGCCTATGGAAATCCAGGGAAAGGGAAGGCCACGTCGGTAGCTTGGATCCACACTGGCCCCTGTGGGTCGCATCGGGAACTGCAGTCTGGCTGCAAGTTTGAAGAAATAAATTCCCACCCGTTTACCTTTGTCAAACACATTTAGCTTCCTCCGAGCAAAACAGTGGAGAGCACCAACAGCTGGCGAGTATTTATTTTCGGAAGTGGAGTCAGAGGGGTGTCTGAGCTTCCTTGATCATGAACCAAAATGCCATTACCATGACCACTGATAACAGTAGGAATCGTAAACAAGCTAATCACAGAGGGCCTATTTGTATTCTCATTTGAGGTTGCATGCACTGATGTGCTGGGGGGGAGGGGGGAGCACAGAGACCAGGGGGGAACAGGCGTGGGTGGCGGCGGAGAATGGGAAGGGACACGGATGGAGGGTGGGGTGTGTGCGAAAGGGTTAAGTTCCCTCCCTGGTTGCATGCTGCTTTCCCTTGCTCTGTCAAGCCCCATTAAACCTGCTACACCACAGCAATATGGTGCCATCAATTACAGGCACGCTGCCATCAATGCAGAGCGCAGAGGAGAGGAGAGGAGAGGCAGGAACATATAAACAGGACAAACGGCCACATAAAAGACCTGCAGCTACATAAAGCCCTGCAGCCTGCCTCACACACACACACACACACACACACACACACACACACACACACACACACACACACACACACACACTGTATCTCCTCTCTCTCCCTGCATCACCTCTGAGGTATACCATCACTGTGTGAATGAACGGACGCTTTGTCTCAAATATGCACAGTACAAATAAATAAATATATTCAGGCCTTTAAGATTCACTTTCATTCACGGTACCAATCAGATTTCTGAAAAGCATGAAGAAAAAAAAAAAAGGGACCAGGGCAAACTGGGTGACAACCTTAATTGCAGTGTGCTTCTACTGCCCCCATGTGATGGAAGTAAAAACAATTCACAACGACAGAGGCATGAAATCCAAAATAAAAAAACAGAAATAAATTAAAAAAAAATACTCACCAAGCACTTTATGAGGAACACCTGTACACATCTGTCCAATCGGCCAATCATGAGGCATCGAATCCTGCAGGTTCAGGTCAGGAGCTTCAGCCAAGTCAAACATCAGAATGGGGAATAATGTGATTACTGATCTCATGGGCTTTTCACACACAACAGTCTCCAGAGTTTTTATTCAGAACGGAGCTAAAACACTAAATTATAGGAGAGACTGGTTAGAGCTGACAGAACTTTTACAACTGTGGTTGTAGAAAAGCATCAGGATGAACAACACATCCAACCTCGAGGTGGATGAGCTACAACAGCAGAAGACCACGTCAGGATCCATGGACCCGACCTGCCTTGTATCAACAGTCCAGGCGGGTGGTGGTGGTATAATGGTGTGGTGAAGGTTTTCTTTGGGCCCTTAATACCAACCAATCATGGTCTGAATGCCACGGACTCTCTTGAATATTACCGCTGACCCTTTACGGACACAGTTTACCATCTTCTAATGGCTACTTCCAGCAGGAAGTACATGGGTCACATGCTTGTTTTCTTCTGGCCCAGTTCCACGGCCCAAATCTGGCCCATATACAGCACGGCTGTAAGATGCTACCTCCACATCTGGACCAATCCTGGCGCACACACACAGAAAATCTTCCGGCTGTCAGTCAATACGAGAAGATAACAGCTGGAATCTGCCCAAATTGTGAGAGTACGTGGGCCGGAGTCTAGGCTGAAGGCCGAGGCATAACAGGGCCAGATGTTTCATTTCGCTCCATGTCACAAAGCAAGAGACATCTCGAACTGGTCGTCTGTGATGCAGTCACATCAACAAGGAGAACCTCAAAGGAAATTTTCCATCATCTTGTGGAGTCGACGCTGAAAACAACTGTGGCCGTTTGAGAGCAAATGGAGGACGTACACTGTATTAATATATTGTTAATAAAGTGCTCGATGAGTGTGTATCTACTACTTCTACGTAAACCCACAATCCTTCTCACTATCATGGGACAGAAAAGAAAAGAAAAAAAAAATCAATAAGACCATGACAGTTTGAGTAAGATCAATAACAGCGGGCATTCTTCAAAGTGACACTTACAAATCTGTGTTACATCTCCATCACAGAGTAACCGGCATTCCTCGCGGTTCTGAGAATATTATCAGCCATTCAAGAGGAGAAAGACATAACAGCTGCATCATTCAGTGCCAGGAAAAGAAGAAAGACACACGACCACTGCACTGAGATCGGTGCAGGTAATTGTTGCCGAACAGCAAAGAGAGAACAAAGCCGAGCTTTCCTTGCCTTTTGCTGTTGTAGCATCTTGAAAGATTATTGTGCAACAGCTGGATTAAGATTCTCTGAGCATCATCATCATCAATAATAGAAAATATAACTTTTGATTATTCAAAAACAAACAATACAATTATGAAAAATGCACTGATGCCATACATTATGTGGGTATCTGCTCTAATAATGGCGCGCATCAGGTATCCGCCATGACTTGACCAATCCACATTAAATACTGTTGCCACTGTCAATACGTCACGGGCTACCAGCTCCGTTTGTAGCGCTGCAGCAATCCCTGACCTCATTTTACATTAGATTAAAATGATTCCTGGGATTTCCAGAACAGGTTTTAAAGCCCCCGACCCCCGACACATAAAAATGTATTTTGCTTTTATGTTACGTCCCTTGGTTTCCATTCTGGAAATGTGATCTCAGTCTACATCATTCTAGAAGAAACGTTGCAAGTCACTGTAGCACCCAGTCTGCGTGTAGACGTAGATGCTCAGAGGATGTATTATAACCTCTTGTCTAGTAAACGCAACGATGGCGGGAAGTCTTGGCAAGACGGGAAAACAGCTGTTAATGCTTAATAGTTCTTTTAGGAATGGATTAGTGTTGGATTGGGAATCTGAGTTGAGTTACCAGAATTTGTATCAGGAGAGAAAAAGTGGGATTGGTGGATCCGCAAAAAAAAATCTGCTAAAAAAACAGACAAATTAGGAAATGACATTGTTATTGGGTTTATTAAGGATTAATTATGATATAAAAAGTTGCACATTGAAAAATCTGCCTTTTATTTCTTTTCAGTAAGACTTGAATTTTACATGGCACATTACTTACAGTAACCAGAACAGGAATGAAGACTTGTCTTACCTTGTGTTAGAACTTTAAAGGATGGATTTACCCAAATTCAACAAAAAAGAAAGAGAAAAAGAGAGAAAACTTTCCATATTTTCTCAATTAACATCCACGGTATCTATCCAGTGATGTGTGTAGCTTGTTTTATTTTCCAAGGTTTTCAGATATCTGTGGCTCGGCACAGACCTCGCCGTGAACAGTTTTCTTTGCAACTATTTTGAACCAGAAAGAAATATCGAAAAACCTGTTCACTCTGACATCTGTGGATTATCCGGATCAGTCTGGACATTGTTCAGTAATTTAGGTGAACTAACCCTTTAAACAGGCTGCACAGTAAAAAAAAAAAAAAAAAAGAAAGATAAATGCAAAGAAAAAGTACATATTTACAAATGGCCTCACATTGGCCTGAGTCTTATGTGGAGTTTATCTGAGAGGAGGAACTACTGCTGCCGGAGCTCTTGGTCTTCTGCCCCCTGGTGGCGCTGGGCTGCCGCTGCACCCGCTGGCTGGAGGCCTCTCTGCTCTTCTCACCGTGGCTCGCTCCAGCTTTACTGCGCACTGCCGACAGAAAGCAAGAACACAACAGCGATGAGGGCGAGTGTCGAGTTATTCTCACTGCAGCTTCACACGGTCCAGGCAACATGGACACTTTCAGAAATGTAAAGGAACGATGAAATGGAAAAAATGCATTTGAAGTATGACATGAGAAGAAATGGTTCCAGTTTTACTTACCTGCTTTGAGCTGCAGATGCAACAGCGCTGCGCGTCAACGCTCGACTAGAGCAAGAACCATAAAGTGACCAGAAAGTGCTTTTAGCAACGATGAACTGTGATGGTTCAGAGACTAGAGATGGGACTATACACATCTATCTACATACAATATGTAATTATTTAACAATAACTAATACTATTAACAACTTTACTACAGCTAACATCACACTGCAGCGACCGGTCTATAACGAGTAGGAGTGGGAGTCTCATCAAAGAGGCAATCAGTTTGATTAGCACCAGAGTTTTTAGTTTTGTACGATGAAATGTCCTGATTCATCTCAAGTCATATGATTACTGTCGATACCTCTGCTCTTCTTCCCTTCTTCCCTTCACCCGTTACTCCTCATACTGACCGACGACAACGCCTCAATCTAAAGGAAACTGTCATTGTGCTCGGAGCCACATGTGAGCCGCACACAGCTGCCCAACATATACTTAAGCAGCCAAGTGTCCAATGCCTTTTGAATCCTTGCAATTTGAGCACCATGAAACGGGCTACACCTCCCACGTAGTTCCTTCTACAGTAACATAAATCTACTCAAATGAAAGATGAGATTTGGCACTTTAATGTAGTTTCCATCATATTATTTCAAACTGAAGCTCGGAGCCTGAAAAACTAAAAATGTCTAACTGTCCAAATACTGTACGTCAGCCACGGTAAGACCCTTCATCCCCAGGTGATAATTAAATCTGATATCTGGTCAAAATCCTGCTTTCATTGAAAATCAGGCAGTTTGAGTTTTATTTTCCTCCATTGTATTAAATTCTGTATTTCACTTTCTTTTTGGCACAGCATCTTTTGTGAGGGGAGGGGAAAACCGAAACACTGACGCAGTCGAAATGAGTTTTTGAATTTTTAAATAAATTCAGGAAATAAAAATTAAATGAAAATTCTCCCTCACATTACCCAATCATCTTTTCTTTTTTCTTTTTTTTTTACTTTCTAGCCACTTTAAAAACAAACAGTTCTACTATTCTAGTCCACACAATCATGCATGTACACACACACACACACACACACACACACACACACACATGCATACACACATAGCTTCCACTCGGCGCAGTCATGAAATGCGGGGAAAGCACAGCATGTAGTTTCCTGCCTGGTATTACAGGCAAACAAACATAACACTTATATTTATAAAAAAACAAAAACAAAAAGGCAAGCACGTGGACGGATGGAGGTGTGGGACGACGTGCAGCAGAGGGGACCTTGAGAGTGAGGAGAGCTAGAGTCTTGGGGGCCGTAGACCACAATCTTAGTGTTGACCCTTGTGGCTCTGGGGCCAGATGCTGAGGGGGCAGCTGCAGGCGGCTTTGGGCTCTTTCCAGAGACCAAAGAGTCCTCTTCTTCAGGAAAACAAGAGGGACAGAAGAGAATAGAATTGACGGGGGGGGGACAGAAAGGAAATTAGAAAACGGCGTGGAGTGCACACAGTGAAGATCAGCTGAGCAGACTCTCTACTGTTTTCCCCTGGTCTTCAGTTCACCTCCATTTAAATGGAAAAGCTCGCTATGGATTGAACTGAAGAGGGGATTTAGTTAGTGAGAGGGATCAGGTGATGCGGAGAGCAGGAGGAGAGTATGTACAGTACTGAAGAGGAGGAATAACAAAGCAAGCTGAAAGGTTTCGCTTCATTCTGAAAGCTGCGGCCTTTTTCCACACTGTGTTATGAAAAGCTGGGAGCTTTTGTTTTGCAGACCTTGAACTCTTTCCCCTTTGACCCGAGACGGTTTATTTACTGCTGTTAAGAAACTTTAGAGGCTCTACAGGTAAGAGAAGTTCTACTACCAAATGAATGAAAATGTTACATGTCACAATGTCACATTTTCAACACGTTAAGTGCAGAACTGTCAATGTTGATAAGTCAAGATGAATGTTGTGGGGAACGTCTACAGACATTTCCTCCAGAAGACATTTTGGCAAAGATCAAACCCTCATTCACTCATTTACTACTCCCTATATAATACACACTCAGCAGTTTGCTCTGTAACCAGCAGTAAATTAAGATTTAAGACTCTTATGAATCATTTCATCTTCACTGAAATGTCACGTCTATAAAAGCAACAAATAGAAGAAACAGGAAAACTTCCCATTATTCTGACGTGGCATTTGTTCACACATCATTCTTGGTTAGATATTTGTAGCAGTTTGTTACCAAGTGAAATCGGACATAAACAAACAGTGTATAGCTCCTATAAAATGAGATGATTTGATTGTAATAGTGTTATTATTGGATTATATATTTTGATTTAGCTCTGATTTTACTTGGATGATTTTTCTACAGGATGACATTTTGTTTTTTCACGTTTATGAGTAGCTAAGAAATGTTTCTACAATCCAGAAGATTGTGTGAGTTTGCATTATCAACATACGTCTCTTTTTATGAGCAGATCTGTGACATGTTAAATGTCCATGTCTGTGGGGATATTTATGCAGGACTGTGATATGTGACGTAGTTACACGGTCCCGGATCAGAGCATAACTTGATCCGTCTTCAATCTGCGCAGAGGTCTGATCAGCCACAAGAAGGGCAAAGACCTGTGAGAGAGTTATCTGTAATCTAGTCACGTAATCGTCTTCAGACACTGACCTCTGGGCTCTGCTGGTGCTGTGGTGATGCTCGTGGTGTGGGAGGCAGCTGAGGACTCTCCGGCGCAGCTGTCGGCCACTCTCTGACCTGCACACATCGCCTTCAGAGTCTGGAAGACTGCTTGAGGAGCCACGTTCATCTTCAGCAGGTCCACTATGATCCTGAGAGGACAAGAGGAGGAGTAAGGGAAGCGGAAGACGAGGGTTTCCTCGTGTTCATTCAACATATCACACACATTCAGCCTGGTTTCTAGTCGTTATCGGTGTGCTTACTTGAAGACCTCTTGGTCTACAGTAATGCCTGCAGCCTGGGTCAGTTCAAACAGCTCAGTTTCTTCAGCACTGAGGACTTTTTTCTTCTTAATAGCATATTTCTGCACGTTGGAGGTGACCACGAGCGCAGGGGAGTCTGGGGCGGAGGGGACGGTTTGTTGTGGTTGTTGAGCCATTGGAGATGGATACCTGAGAATAAATGAGACTTAATAAGGTACATTAAAACATTCATAAATAAACACTGTAATGTGAAACCAGTGAGCTGCCGCCCGGAATGAAAACACGGGTAAATTATTTCGACGTCCTCTGCAAATATCATCAAACATATGAGAGACAGACGAGGAACTTATTAGGCAAAAGACTATTTAATTAAAATAAAAGTAAAACACAATAAAACACCTACCGTTAAACTAACATTGATGAGCTACAATACTCCTGCTGGAGACAGGCGAGGCGCGCCAAGAAAACGTCATCACCAAAAGACAAACCGTGCCGTATTATGGGAATTGTAGTCAGTAGTAATAGGGAGCTTTCACATGCGTTGGGAAAAATAACGACACTCTCAGTACAATAACCCTGTACAAATTGCTGGTAAAGGTAAAGTCCGATCAGTAAATTCTCACATTGAAGAGGAACAAGCTATTTTTCTTTCATATTTCTTTTTTTTTATTTTTATAAATTAACATATATAAGATAAATTAATTAATTATATAAGCTGACGCACTGCAACGCTTTGCAAAGCTACAAGATTATTCAAAAATGAATTTGGATTTGTTGTACAGTCTTGAAGATATAGGCCATATTAGTTGTAAAATGCATTAAAACTATGTGATTCCTTAGAAAAATGTTTTAAAATAACCTTTAAACAGATGTATTTATTTATCTATCCATTAATTTGTCTTTTTATGTTGGTTATCTGTCCAAATGTGGCCCCTAAGTTAACGTTTCATTACCTGACGCTACGACAATCAGCGATGGGATGGGACGCTCACCTGACATGACTTTACTGCGCATGCGCTGTAAAGAATAACGTCGCTGAAATAGCAGTTTTTCTCTAAATTTCTGTTACACTATCGGTATCATAGCAACATACTGACACACGTAACACTATAATGACTTTCATTGTTTTTCTACGGAGGAAAGTAGGCGGAAAAATTAGCATTTTATGCTAATAGTGCGTAATGAGCGAACCCGGAAGAACTTGTAGGATTGTCCTCTCGCACCTGCTCCGTCTTCTGCGCTGTCGACGAAGAATGGCCGCCGCTGCAGCAGGAATAAACAAGCAGGGCGCCGTAGCGACGATGGAGCCCTGCATCCGACACGGGAGGGGAGCCAGTGGAAACACGGTTAAGGTTGTAATGTTGTAATCTTGTCACCGTGATCCGCAGCTAGATGATGTTCGTTGTGTTGTGTGTGTGCGTGTGTGTGTTTTTGTTTTTGTTGGCACGGAGGGTCGTCAGCAGGCTGCCTTCGTGGCTTCTGATTTTGGGTGAATGCTGCTGCGTTGGCGTTGGTAGCCGTTGATGCCAAACTGTCATCCATAATCGATCACAGCTGTGTAGTTGTTTTTTTTGGGGGGGGGCACCATAAGAAGATTAGCCTGCTGCTGACGTATTTCATAATGAACCACATTTGTGCAGAATCGCAAGGCTGCTGTTTGAGCCTGCAACACGCTAGCAGTGCTGGAGGATTACCATCGCTAGCTGGCGTCTGCACAAGCAGTGGTTCACTGCAGCTCCTCTTAGCAACGTGATCAGTTTTAAAAGTCGTTGCTCAGTGTGTATGCAAGTTACAACCTGCATATCTTAAAATAGTGACATGCTATTTTAAAAAAAAAAAAAAATTGGTGCAGAAGCCAAGGAGGGTTATTCATCTGAAACAAGATGAGTCAAGGTGACTATAAAGGTGTTAGATCCCAGTGAATCCACTCAAAGTGGAACAGCTTAACTCTTCTAATCAGACTGACTCTTAATTATTCTCTGGGTCCTTGTTGGATTTGTGAAATCAGTGCCAGCTATTTTAATAATAATATAATGATAATAATAATAAACTATTCATATTTCACTTTTTCTTAACAAGGTTACAAATTGCTTTACATGAAGAAGAAAACAAACACATCATCAAACAGAAGCAACTTACCTGAAAACATGAATAAAGAATGTTTTAAGACACTAAAGATGTAGCCTGTCTGATCTCTGTAGGTAGAAAGGAAAGTCCCAGTCACCTTTAGTCATCAGTAAATAAATAATAAAAGATAAATTAAGTATATCTCTGTATCTATCCATCCTTGGAATAACCAGCAGGCTCCCTCCACCGATCTAAGTAGACACTTAGGAGCGAGGCCATATAATGCAGTATTTAGTTAATATTAAATATTTCTACACACACTCACATAGGGGTTTTCTGGAGTTTAATCAAGCTGTGTATTCACTTACAGGTGCTGGAGTGTGGCGTGTGTGAGGACGTCTTCTCTCTCCAAGGGGACAAGGTCCCTCGTCTGTTGCTCTGCGGTCACACAGTGTGCCATGATTGTCTCACCCGGTTGCCCCTCCACGGCAGAGCGGTCCGCTGCCCCTTTGACAGACAGGTCACTGAGCTGGGTGAGTTACTGTAGTAACTTATTCACTTCCTGTCTGAAATGTCTACATTTTTTTTAATGCAACTTTCATTTTGAATTGAGTCATGATCTTGACCTGTTGTTTGAATATTGTGCTGAAAAGTCGAGTCTAATTTTGACAATCAAGCCATAAGCGTTACAGTGATGCATAGGGAAAAGGATGTTAACTGTTTTCCAAGGTTTGTGCACTACACAGAACTATAGTCCGACTACTTCCTGGAGAAAGTTTGGTGCATCTTTCCACGACGAAAAATCCCAGAACCGATAGAAAACTTTAGAACAACATCCAGGAATCTGCAGGTTTCTTCTTGTTTGGCTTCAGAGCAGAAACTGCAGCTACTTCTGAGAACATGAAAACCAAACCAAAGTTGATTTGATCTAGATCTAGATGATAGTGGCTTGATGAAAATAACATTTGACAGTCAAAGCCAGCGAAAGCCAACTTTTCATGCATCACTGAAGCACGAAACTCTGCATGAATTCTGCTCTGAATCAAAGAGAACTGTGCTGGAACATGCCAGGTATTCCAAACAACAGTGAAGCTTATAATCAGTGGTTTGATGAGACAATATTGGAAAAGGTATTTATTCAGTTCCTGTTCATTTGTGAGGCTGTTGCACGTGGTGTTATTGCATTGGATTGCATTATATTGTTTCTCTCCTTTTCTCTGTATTGAGGATAGAAATCACGGCTTTCCTATTGACAGTGTTTTTGTATTTCAACATCTGTGTAGGAGACTCTGGAGTTTGGGGTCTGAAGAAGAACTTTGCTCTGCTGGAACTCTTGGAGCGACTCCAGAATGGAGCCTCTAATCAGTCGGGAATGGCGGAGGATGCTCTGAAAGGCATGGGAGAAGTAAGGGAGCTGTCATTCCACTGTTTTACTAAAGGATCTTAAAGCGACGTGACCCTCACAAACTGCTTCACCTTCCACTCACAACAACTTTTCTTTTTCAACTAGTGCATAATACGGTGCGACGAGGACGAGAGCCACACAGCCTCCATGTACTGCACCGTGTGCGCCACCCACCTGTGTGCCGAGTGCTCCCAGCTCACCCACTCCACCCGCACTCTGGCCAAACACCGCCGGGTGCCGCTGGCCGACAAGCCTCACGAGAAGACCCTGTGCCCGCAGCATCAGGTCCACGCCATCGAGTTCGTGTGCCTGGAGGAGGCCTGTCAGTCCGGGCCTCTCATGTGCTGCGTGTGCAAGGAGTACGGCAAGCACCAGGGACATAAGGTGGTAAGAAACGTGCTAGATATATCTCATCACCTCATCCAAACAGACATCCTCATGTTTTCTTCACCTTTCTTTTCAGCACGCTGTTCTCGAGACCGAAGCAAATCAGATCCGTGCGTCCATTTTGGACATGGCCCACTGCATCCGCACCTTCACAGACGAGGTGTCCGAGTACTCGAGGAAGCTGGTCGGCATCGTGCAGCAGATAGAAGGCGGGGAGCAAATAGTAGAGGATGGGGTCGGCATGGCGCACACTGAACATGTAAGATATGACGCCGGACCTCTTCTTAAAACATGAATGATTGTGTTTTTCCTTCTGAGCGTTAACGTCTCCTCCACGACCCCCGTCAGGTCCCTGGCACAGCGGAGAGCGCACGCTCCTGTGTCCGGGCTTACTTCGCCGACCTCCACGAGACTCTGTGTCGGCAGGAGGAAATGGCGCTGAGCGTGGTGGACGCTCATGTCAGGGAGAGGCTGATCTGGCTGAGGCAGCAGCAGGAGGACATGACCATCCTGCTGTCTCAGGTGTCCACCGCCTGCCTGCACTGTGAGAAAACACTGCAGCAGGTAGGAAGCTTCAAAAAACACCGAGCTCAGTGAATAATCTGCTGGATTAAGCCTACACTGTCAAGCTGGTGCGCGCGCGCACACACACACACACACACACACACACACACACACACACAGAGTACAATGTCAGGCCTGAAGGTTGTTCTCTCCTCTCTGTCGTAGGATGACTGCAGAGTCGTGCTGGCAAAGCAGGAGATCAGCTGTTTGCTGGAGACCCTACAGAAGCAGCAGCACCAGTTCACTGAGCTGGCAGATCACATCCAGCTGGATGCTGGCATCCCCGTCACCTTCACCAAGGTACACGCTGTCCCCACAGTCAGAATTACTCCTGGACATTTGCATTGATCCGCCAATGAAATCATGCGACGTGTGAAAGGACTTTGAGTCCCTTCCAATATCTGTAACAACCCGGTCAATATGTGTTGTGTTGGCAGGACAACCGGGTCCACATTGGTCCAAAGATGGAGATCCGTGTTGTGACCTTGGGGCTCGACGGCGCCGGGAAAACCACCATCCTCTTCAAGCTGAAACAAGATGAGTTCATGCAACCCATCCCAACTATCGGTTCGTGCATTTGCAGTATAATGACCATCATTTATCACTTGCCTATAAATGTTGTTTGGTTTTTCAGTCACAAGAATCCAAATCTCTTCACTGTTGTCCCAATAAATCTGTTTCTAAAGGTTTCAATGTGGAGACAGTTGAATATAAGAACTTGAAATTCACCATCTGGGATGTGGGTGGAAAACATAAGCTCAGACCTCTCTGGAAACACTACTACCTGAACACTCAAGGTATTGACTGTACTTAAAACATAGTGTTTTATATTCTAAGTCTAAATGTGACACTGACAGATTCAACTTACTGTGCAGCATTTACAGCTTGTAGAAAGATCCCTGTTGACTCCAGACACAGTTTGGTTGAAGTGCAGTCCTTTTTAAAGTGCTCGAGACATCTCCACATGCGGTTTTGAATAGAACATATTTCAAAAATCAAACATATCTTTTTGTTTCAGTGAGATAAAATGATAAAATTTGCCCTTGAGACAGGAAAACACTCATCATGGAGGAGCAACTTGTTTCGTCTGAGAGCTTCTGCGCTGAAAAGGGCCGAGACAGAAATAAAGACACGTTTCCGTTCACAAAGAAACACGCTCAATTAATTATTGCAACAATATAAAAATGCAGTGAGATGACTACTGCACATTCTTACATCCACCAAGGCTGTACTTTCTGCCAAAGCTTTATCTACTAAATACTGATTAATGAAAACAAATGTTGTTGTATTTTATATTTGTGATTACTTTAGATCACTCTTTAGAGACGTGGTGTTTAGTGTTGATCCAGTGTTAGTGTTTAAATTATGGAGGGTAAATCAGGGAGATTGTTATAGATGTTTCAAAAAGATGAGTGAAAACTACGATCAACTCCGGTTCTTTTACATGTGCTTGATAAATAAACTTTGATTTTGTGTGTGTGTGTGTGTGTGTGTGTGTGTGTGTGTGTGTGTGTGTGTGTGTGTGTGTGTGTGTGTAGCGGTGGTGTTCGTGATCGACAGCTGCCACAGAGACAGACTCATGGAGGCTCACAGTGAGCTGGCCAAACTACTGACGGAGAAGGAGCTGAGAGACGCCCTGCTGCTCATCTTTGCAAACAAACAGGTACAACGTCACACAACTGCGGACGGACGCACGCACGGCATCATGGGATACATGACATACCTTCTCTTGGTGAATTTCTGTAAAGCACGTCCTTTACTGAGCTTGGGCCGTCGGTTTGAATGTTGTTTGCGTTGCAGGACGTCCCCGGCGTCGTCTCGGTGGAGGAGATGACGGAGCTGCTGAGCCTCCACAAGCTGTGCTGCGGGAGGAGCTGGCACATCCAGGGCTGCGACGCCCGCAGCGGGATGGGCCTCCACGAGGGCTTGGATTGGCTCTCCAGGCAGCTGGTGGCTGCTGGCGTCCTGGACGTGGCCTAAGTGAAACCTCCCTGTCCTTACTGACTCTCCCCCAAACAACCCCCCC
>NW_019525233.1:117846-157405 GCF_002814215.2 Seriola lalandi dorsalis | reverse complement strand
ACCCCCACCCCCAGCCTCTTCACCAGTTCTCTTACAACTTCCGAGTATTAAAATTTAAGACAGCACCGCGGCTTTAAGCCCTCTCTCGTCATCTTTCCCTCTTTGTGCACCGAGAAAACACAGATGTAAATACTCTCTAGGCTCATTTAATGGGAACATGGAAAATAATAACTATCTAAGTCTGTCCTACTGCGAACAAACTCCCATCCTGCTTCATTTCTAAGGCAGCTTACACCGTCTAACGTTAGTTTCTCTTCGTTCTAACCCTTTCAGGAGACGACGCTGTTTATCCGGTATCTATAACTAGTCGACTTAGGTCCAGTCAAATGTTAGAAATGCTCCTTGTGCCCTGACAGAGTGAACTGTATCTGTATTTTCTGTCTCACATGTTATTCACCACGACCACAGCCACCACCACAGGTGACGGTAATCTCAACTAAAAATGCAGAGCAGTCCGTATCGTAACGACAGCATCGTTTTGTTTGCGCAGATCATCGTGAAAATGCCCCTTTAGTTGGATCCAGTTTATCTGCAGGCGAGTGGGGGGGGGGGCGTTCACTACAGGTAATATAATAATAAACCCAGAGGACTTCCAGTGATGGAGAAATGTTCAGATTCTTGGCCTTGTCATCTAATGTAAGCAATAGCAGCTGATGTCTTTTAAGTTGTGTGTTCAAGTTTTGGTTTTTTTTTTTTTTAAAAGTGTATTAACCTATTTAATGCCACAGCTGGTCTTGAAATGGCGCACCAGTAGAGTTTTTTTGGTTTGAATGTAGTGTTTACTGTTACAGAACAAACTGTTTACTGAACTTATTTATGAGCGGGAACGAGGATGAAAAATACAGTTTTTATTGCACCGATTCTGCCTCCGTTTTTTTGTGGAGCGTCTTGCGCGCAGAATTTGTGAACTGCACTTGTCTGCTGCCTCACTACCGGTTTCATTTGGAAGTAAATGAACTACCTGCTGTTTCTTAGTCGACTCAGAGTTTATAAAACTCACTGCAAAAAAGTTAAAAAAACAAACAAAAAAAAAAACACAAAAAGAAAATATTAAATATTCCTATTTAAACATCACACACACACTAGTCCTGTTTATCCGTCTGGAGTTCTTTACGAGATGGTACACCTTTAAATCTACAGCCTTCAGTAACGTAATGTGAAACTTAGTGAAACATTAAACCTAACACTGACACTTATTCTTGAGGAACCATCGTTTTTGAGTTTCATTTAATCTTTATTCATTGCTATGTAATGTTTACGACTTGTACCTATGTATAAAAATACAAATAATAAAAAAAAAATGCACGTGTGAAAAGCCTTTCCACTTAGTTTGTGAAAACATTTTCTTCTGTTTTGGAAACGTAGAAGCACAATGCGCGTTGAAACCTTTGTTACCAGTGGACTTGATAAATGGCTTTTGTAAATTATTCATATTGTGATGCTGTAAAATAAACTAATTGACCTTATTTGTTTGTTTAATTGTTTCTTTCTTAATTATAACAAATCTTTCTGACTTCAGTCGCACTGAAAACTTTCTTTAATAACTCGATGTGGTAAAAAAAACCAATCCGTGGCTGTACAGGACACGATGACGTGCGATCACTTTATGGTGATGTTGATGATGCTGATGTCTTCGTACGGTTTGTCGGTCTTGGGGTTCACTTTGACATTGGAGATCCTCTGGACCGCCTCCATGCCTTTCGTGCACCTTCCGAACACAGTGTGCTTGTTGTCGAGCCAAGGCTGCGAGGAAAAAGATATGAGGAGTCTGTAACACTGGTGGCTTCATACTGTAGGTGTCAGTTATAACAGAGAGCCAAGTGTTCTCTGTTCTCTTCCTGGCTGCATCACTGGTGGATTTTTTTCAAACCTAGTTTATAATTAATGACCACTGCTCACGAGCAGCACCCTGAATGAATGTACTCCCTGAATCAAAGACAACATCGCCAGAATACAATCTTCTGTTGCCCGTTTGTAAAGTCCAACAACACCCAAGCAAAGGAAGAAAGAAATGACAATATGTCAGTTTAGGACTCACACACTGGAGCGCACCTTGTCAAAGCCTCCCTCTTAAATTTAAGGGGTGCAAGATACATTTCTGTTATAAAAACAGCTCAATTTAAGAGCTATTTTTAATGTATGTGAAGTGTTTTGCTGGATATTAATACTGCCAGTAGCTGGAATGAAAGAAAGGTGGAAATTTGGGGAGATTGATGGTTTTTCCCTCTTTTGCCTGTTTTTTTTCTCCTCAATCACTTAAAATTGGTTCATTCAGTGTTTCACAGTTTATTACACTGGTTTTATTTTCTTTTGGCAAACAAAACGATAATTAGTTAGAGTTAGATGCAGAAAATTCATTCCACTCTGTTAAACATGAGGCTGTTGCTAGGAGACGGTTAGCTTAGCACAAAGACTGGAAGCAGGGAAACAATAAAAACTACCAATACCTCTAAAGCTCACTTACTATTGTACCTTGTTTGTTTAATTCATCCAACCACGGACTGTTGTTTTTACACTGAGAAACAGGCTAGCAGTTTACCTCTGTTTCCAGTCTTTATGCTAAGCTAAGCTAAGCTAACTGTCTCCAGGGTGTAGCTTCATATTCAACAGATGTCTGGCAGAGGCCGTAGTCAGGTTTGTTGTGGTGAGTTACTAACAGAGGCGACTTACAGTGGGAACGACGGTGACGAAAAACTGTGAGCCGTTGGTTCCGGCGCCTGCGTTCGCCATACTGAGCGTGTACGGGCGGTCGTGTCTCAGCGTGGCGTGGAATTCGTCCTCAAACTCTCCTCCCCAGATGCTCTCTCCCCCCATGCCTGTTCCTGTGGGGTCTCCTGTCTGAATCATGAAGCCCTGCACACAAGAGACGCAAAGACTTAGACTCAGCAGGACAGAGCTGCGGGTCAGATGTCTGATCGACAGATAAGAAAACGTACCTTGATTACTCTGTGGAATATGTGGCCGTTGTAGTAGCCGTTCCTGCTGTGAACGCAGAAGTTCTCCACAGTTTTGGGGCATCTGAACAGAAAAGAGAAAAGTTCTGTTTATATCTTGTATAAAATTAAAGAGGGCTTCTGAACAAAGCCAACGTGTCCATGCTGGAAACCTACTCCACAGGGAAGAGCTTGATGTGGATGTCGCCCATGGTGGTGTGGATGATGGCGCTGTCAGACACTCTCTTGGGGCCCTCGGCCTGCGTCGCAGCCATCACCTCCTCCTTCGAAGGCTTCTCGTTAAAGATGTCTCTGTCCGAGTCGGCGCTCTTTGTGTCCTCCGGTTCTCTTTTTGAGAACTTCAGCGAGGAGAACAGATGCATTAACGGAGACACTAACAGGAAAAAAAAACTGAAGTTTTATCGTCTTGATGCTGAGTGTCACGTGATCTCACCATGTAAAAGCGGTTCTTCTTGAACGCAGTGCAGAATATGGTGGGGTCGGGCTCTACGTTCTCTAAGGCAGGGTTGTCAGACGCCTTCATCTCCACAGTGGGGGCCACCTGCATGGCCTTCGCAACCCCCTGGAACAAACTCAGCTGCACCACACGGATGTTCTCCAGCTTCCCGAGGATCCGCACACACCTGAGGAACAAGATCCAGAGGAAGTTATTTTATATTTGACCTCAACTAGGTTCTTCACGTCAAGAGAGATCGGGGACTTCAAGGTTTAGTCAACCAGTCAATCAACTGTGTTAAGAACTCTACTGATAATGAGCAATATGCGGTTCTGACACAAGTGGTCAAATATTACTGTAATTATAATTACAGCGAGGTTCTTTAATTGATTTTACTTGACTTGTCTTTTATTTTATTTTTTTTTAACTTTACTTGAATTTGTTTTGGGTTTTTTTGCCTAAATGTTTTTCCATTTGCTTTTATCATTTGTGGTTTAAAATTTTTTGCCTTTGTAACTTGGCTTGACAGACACTAAATTTTATTACTATCATCAACATCATTTGTATTTTTATTATTAACTCCAAAATTATTATAAATTTTTAAAAAAAATCTATAATAATATAATTTTATTTTTTTATATATATGTGACGTCTCAAAAACACAAGTACCTTAGAAAAAGACAAACTGAAACAAAAAACACGACAGTTCAACAAAAAATAAATAATTAAAAAGCAATTTTGAAAAAGTTGGTTTTCAAAAGTGATTCTAAAAAACCATCTTCCCTTACATAATAAAAATGAATACATGAAATTAAACATTAACTTTCAGACAAAAACAACAGTGGTGCTACTTAACAAAGTAAATGCCACATATTTAATGACAGTGGCCAGAGGGCGAGATATGTGAAACCCTGAAGCTCTTACTTTCTCCACCTTCATATGAACGCACCTGTTGGTTTCCACATTGATGACCTTGATGCCCAGCATGGTCCCGTAGAGCACAAAGTGTCCGGTCTCATCAAAGATGATATTTGTGAGCCGGATACCATCCACCTTCTCCAGCTCTCTCTCCACAGCCATTCGCCTCCCAAACTCCATGTCAGGCAGCTGCTGCCTCATCTGCTGCAGCTCCGTGAACATCTTAACACACAAAGCATGTGTGATGAGCATGTGAATTCATCACATCAGTAAAGATTCAGGATGAAACACATGTGAGAACTTACCGTTAACGATTCATCGAACACTCTCATCAGTTTTCCGGTTAGAAAACGGAAGATCCTGACTTTCCTGTCGGAGGCAATGGTGGCCATTTTCTTCCCATCATAAGAAAACGCGAGGCTGGTGGGATATGTTTTGTGTTTTGCAAATTCATACAAGTCTGTGTCTGTTTTGTATTCCCAATCCACATGTTTGGGGAACTTGAATTCACTTGGGAGGCCGGTCCAGTATTCAAGCATTCCCGCTTTGTCAGCTGAAACGATGACTCTATATTTGGGATTCAGGCGGATTTGGGACAGCGGCGAGGAGTGCATTTTGTCGAAGACGTGGAGGGGCTCGTTGTCCCCTCGTCCATCATAGACAAAGATCTTCCCTGTGGATTTTTCCGAGCAGGCCACTGTGGAAATGGCATCCCCGGGATTATAGATCCACTCACACTGGCCTGGTTGAAAGCTACGTAGAGAAGAGGAAAAAAAATCTGTCACTACATCCTTATCCTGTCCTTCATGTTTACAAATTATACCTGAAGTATACTTTATACTTTGTAATTTAGACTCACCCCAACTTCAGCATATTGATCATGTCAAAGTTGACAACATCAAATACTTTCATGGCCTGATCATCACCAACAGAACATAAGAGAGCCCCTTCAGCACTGGCTGCAATGCTTTCTATCACACCTGCAGAAAATGCAAAAACAATGTCGGTATTCATTATACCATATAAAACAGTGCAAAAACAGAGGATAACCAGCGTAACACTTTGCCATGTAGATGTCTGAAAAGAGATTGTGATCGACTCAATTCATACCAAGATGACTTCGAAAGTGTTTGACAAACTCTATTCCCTCATCCTCTTTTTTCTTCCAGAACTTGACATGGCCGTCCTGGCTGGCTGTGATGATAAAGTCTGTCCTGAAAAGGAAGGAAATTTACTTTGATCAGTCAAAAAACTTGAGGCGAAGTGATTTTCATAATAGTATAATTCTACATTCTACTCTAATTTTATATTCATTTCCTTGTACATGTGTTAGTGTGAGGATATTTTGGCTGTTAAGCTATGCTTTGAGTTTCTCCTTTCAAGATGTGCATGAGTTTGAGGTCTGCAGGGTCTCGACATAAAATATTTATAGTAATAACAATATATAACTATTCTTACGAAAGTTGAAAATCAATGCCCATTATTACAGAATCACTGTAATAAGGCCCTATCACACAAAACATTGGACATTTAACACAAACAAATGGCATTTTATTCAGACAGGAAATCAGATTGCCTGTATGCAACTTCTTCCACCACCAAGCTAATGATCAATTTTAGTGAGAAATCACTTACTTGGAGCAAACTAAGTGTGTGATAACATCTCTGTGCATGTAGCTCCTTTCATACATTGCAGCTGAAGGCAGGTTGTCCAAGTAGACACGCTCATATTCCAAAACTGAGAAAAACAACGCAAAAACATCCAAAAGTTAGCGGGACTCTGGTTAGCATTAATTAGCTTCGTTTAGCGGGAGTCGCACATGAATGAGATTTAGCCAGGTAATTAACCACCAGAAACCGACCTTTCCTTTTCTTGGCTTTTGTGGCTTCGCTTGGCATGGGTCCGACCCATCCATCGTCTTCTTCATTTCCATCTCCACCCTGGTTTTCATCTGCTTTTCGTTTTAATTCCACATTGTTTTCAGACTCCGCCATTGCTGCCGATTTTCAGCACTGTCCTTTCCCAGTTACGGTACTTCCGGCCGGGGCCTCGACTTCTGAATTCTTTCTTACTGGTTTGCAGTTTCGGCCTTAACATCCTGCCATAATTTGTTACAACCAATAAATTATTTTTCTCGTTATTTTACTTTCATTATTTAAGGTTTTAAACGAAGGTCTATATCAGAGTGTAACTAACTGACTGTAGTGGAACAAAGTACTTCGCTGTTTCTGACGGTTGGTTATCATGGAACACTTGGGTCAAACCAAAAGTCAACTTTAGGGGAGTTTGCGATTATTGCTTGAATTTTTCTGTGAGTAACACAGTTGCAAATTGATACTCGTGTAAAGAAATTATTTACACAAGTTATAAAAAAAACAAAATGACTAATTCAAATGTTAATTGTTGCGAAGAATCAAATAAATAAATTTTGTTTTTATTGAGAATCCCCCATGTTCTCGGAAATAAACAATAAGCTCACATGTATAGTCAACATGGCTGTAGACACAGAAGTATAAAATTTGTTCGTTGTAAACCAAGCTAATTTAACAAAAATATCTTCCATTATATTTTTATCGTCTGTAAGTTTCAGTATATAAAACACCATTTTCTTGCTCTGACGACAAACACAGCTGTGGTGTCAAAATGAGCAATATTTACATTCAAGAGCCTCCAACAAATGGAAAGGTGAGCGCGACTTTTTGCAATTTTAACTTTCACATTTTTCTTTTATACTCATTTTCAACAAATTGCTTGAATACATACTTCCGTTTTAGAGTTCGTAACGTCGAGTACGTTTGGCTTCGTTGCTATGAACGATTAAAATGCACGACTACAATTCTGAAAGATGCAGTTATAATAAAGACACTTTTAACAGTCATTGTATCAGCTATAGCTAACATTATTTTTGTCAGATTCAGTGTTAGAGTTGTAGAGCAGTTATTTTGCCTTACAGGCCATAGGTGAGTTGGAAAATGTGGTTATAATTACCTATTTAAATGTCCCACTTTTTGATCGTCTCTCAGGTCCTGTTGAAGACCTCAGCAGGTGATATTGACATTGAGTTGTGGTCCAAGGAAGCTCCTAAAGCATGCAGGAACTTTGTGCAACTGAGCATGGAAGGTAAAAAATAAATCATTGCCAATCAAATGACTCACTGTATCTTCGAACAAAGCAAAACTACACAAAAAACAGTCACCCATCAGCTTTTATACTTCAAAAATACATAAGAAACATGCAGGAAAATGTTTGGAAACTCTTTTAAAAAACTTCTGCGTCCACTCTGAAGTGTGTTTAAAGCAAGTTATGTTAAATATGGAGTAGTGTCATTTAGAATTAGAGTTGTTTAGTGTATCTGTAGGATTTCCTGATTTGATTCTGCTACCAATTTGAAATAAATATATTACCAACGTATCTTCTATATGGAAATCTGAAATAACATCAGAACACGTGCTTAACACCCTGGTGTCTCGGTGCAACAGTCTGACCATTATTATAAGTGGTAAAATATCGATTCATATTTATATTTAAGAATGTTATATTTCAGTAGATTGTGGTTTACGTTGCAGTCTAAGCAACTCGTATGTATTTTACAATAGCTTCACAATCATAAATACACTTTTCATGAGTTTTCATATACATTAAGATTTTTTAATTTTTTTTGTTGGTCATGCTTCATTTTACGAGACCATAAGTTTCCTGGAAAGAATTGTGCAATTTGGTTCTAATTATAGGAGAGAAAAAAAGTTATTTTTTGAAAGAACTCAGTTTAAACCCAATTAAACAGTCATTTATTTATGTTTGCCTGCTGACTAAAAGACTCCCTACTTTACGCCAAGAATTAATTGCAGTTAATTAATTGGAAGTGTACCAATTGAATACTGTCTAAATTTTCATTTTTCCTATTTCCAAATTACAAAACTCTTTTCAGAAAAAATTTCTGGAAATTATTATGAGAATTGTTTTTACAGATTACAGACCTGGAAAATGAAAATGTTATATGTCTCTGTCGTCTAGGTTACTATGATGGCACAATATTCCACAGAGTGGTGCATGACTTCATTATTCAAGGTGGAGATCCCACTGGAACAGGGACGGGTGGAGAGTCCATCTATGGCCGGACATTCAAGGTTGGATATATATATATATGTTAACATATGAATCCTGATGACCAATCAAATACCAGGAGAATCTAGCTGACACTGAAATCAGCTCTCTTACACTGGAATGAATACCTGTACGTTTTCTTCCAGGATGAATTTCACTCCAGATTGCGCTTCAATCGAAGAGGTTTGGTTGCCATGGCGAATGCTGGGCCACACGACAATGGCAGTCAGTTTTTCTTCACCTTGGCACGTGCAGATGAGCTAAACAATAAACACACCATATTCGGCAAGGTACTTCTGAAGAACGGGAGCGATGAATACATAAATAAGTCTGTCCCCAGCTGAGTGTTTGCATCTTTCAACGGCTCTGCAAGGTTTTTGAACTGACCATCAGTTTTATTCCCAATGTAGGTCACAGGAGACACAGTTTATAACATGCTCAGATTAGCAGAAGTTGAATGTGACAATGATGAAAGACCTCTGAATCCCCACAAAATAAAAACGGCTGAGGTATTTTCTTGTTCCTCTTCTTTTCTTTTTTTTTTTCACTTTACAACTTCTTCCTTTTTAGTACCTGTGTTTTAAACACTGACACAAGAAACCTTTTTTTTGCCTTTTCCAGGTGCTTCATTCTCCTTTTGATGACATAATACCTCGTGAAACAAAGAGAGCCAAAAAGGAAAAAGACAAAGAGGAGGGAAAGAAATCACAATCAAAAGCTACAAAGTGAGAGCTCAGTTTTTATTTCTCTTTTTTCTTTTTGTAAATTTTTTCTTTTCATCATCTTTCCCTGTTTCATCTGCCTCATAAATATGTGGATGTCAGAAACATTATAATCATCAACAACCACCCGAAGCAGCCACGTACGCTCCGACAACGAGACCACATTCCACTTGCTGCACGGCTAAATTTAGTTCTTGTCTGATCCGTGTTGTCACTGACGCTTCAGCACTGAAACTGTGTTTTGGTTTTTGTAGGAACTTCAGTCTGTTGTCGTTTGGAGAGGAAGCTGAGGAGGAAGAGGAGATGGTGAATCAAGTCAGCCAGGTACTGGTGTCTTTACAGACCATTAGAACATGGCCACGTCTGCTATTGAACCTCATGCCAGACAGTCACACATCACAACTACAGGCAGGGAGTCTGAGTCACATCTTTACTGAGCGAGTCTAAACAAAGTGATTGGTTTGGAAATACCAGTGTTTCCTTTTTTCAGATGTTTTAGATAATAAAAATGACCAGGACACCTGAGAGTAGCTGCATGTTTCATATCATTTTTACATGAAACATTCAAAATGTTTTATCTTATTTAAGTTGTTTAAATTGCACGTGTTTTTTCTTTATTGAACTTATAAAAAAAGTTAAGTGAAATTTTCAGAAAGTTGAGTTTGCTTTGGAATTAAACAAATGTTGCATCAAGTGTAAAAACATTGTTTGTGTTTCCTCAGACATTCAAGGGAAAAAGCAAAAGCAGCCACGACCTTCTGAAAGATGATCCGAGGCTGAGCTCTGTCCCAGCAGTTAATAAGTATGTACAATAACTAATTAATTAATAATGATTGAATCCTCGATTTATCCTTTTAAACATGAGCCCATGTCTGTTCTACTTTAAAAGGAAGAAAAAGAAAGGGACACCTGGAGATGCAGCCGAGGTGAGTCAGACAACAATAATGAAAATCTGTTGAAATTCAATCTGTTTCACTCCCAGAGTCTCTTTTATCTGAACGTCAGTTTCACTGCGTTCTTCCAGGCGGACGATGATGAGGCCGATGATGATGTTGAAGATGATGCGGATGAAGAATACGACTCGGATGAGAGAGAGCGGATGAGGGAGCTCGTCAGTCAAAAGCTGAAGAAAGAAAAGGGCGCGGAGAAAGTGACGGAGGCCAGTGAGGAAGAGCGAGGGAAGAAGAGCAGCCGCAGGTATGGCAGCGCTCTAACTCTCAGTCTGAGTCTCTCTGAGGCTTCAGGTAGAAATATTAACTATGTCCAACAAATATAAATTGACAAATAACAGCTTGTTGTTGTTGTTGTACTTGTAATGTGGCGTAACAACCAGGTGGGGGAGCTGTTGAACTGTGTGATACAGACGAGGCGAGATGGAGAATTCCTCTCCTGTTGAATTACAACAATAAGACGAGAAAAGGCCACGCAAACTTTGTTTTTAATGACAAGCAGAGCCTCAGGTAAATCTAAGTTAATGACCAACAGTCTGGTTTAATATCACATAAAGGGAAAACAGCAAATCATCGCATTTGAGAAGCTGGAACCAGAAAATACTTGGTGTTTCTGCTTTATTGATTTTCTCTAAAAGGTTCATTCTCTCCACCAATTGTTTCAGCTCCTCACTGAGTTAATGTTGAAATTTCAGAGCAACTAGAACGAGCTTCAGTGATGAGAATGATTCATATAATGTTCAGACACCCCCGAGGCCCAGACTCACCAAAAACAATCATTAACATGTATTAATTACTGCCTCTCTGCAGCAGCAAATCCCCCCCACAACAGCCATGGTTTGTCTGCGGGTTTCTTTGATGAGGTCGTGGCTGGACTGTCGTAGCAGTCTGACGAACAAATTGATCTCCATTTAAAATAGTTCTTATTTAAAACACGTTCTTCAGCTTCTCTAATCGAGCACATTTTGCTGTTTACAAACAGTCAAACTAAAATTGTCAGTCAAATTCAAAAACTTTAAAAGAAATTTGTTGACATGAGTTGGTTGTGGAGGAACACATTTAGATATTTAAGTCCCCATAGCTAGATTGTTTTCATTATCATTGAATCTACTGATTATTTTCTCGATTAATCAATTACTCTTTGGTCTTTAAAGTATCAAGAACAGTGAACAGTGTCTCAAAGATAAAGACTTTACGAAATATTAAAGAAAAGCAGCATGTCCTCACATTTCAGAAGCAGGAACAAGAAAATTATCAACAAATTGTCCCCAAAAATGATCAACGGCACTTTCATCCTGAATAGCGTTTAATAACAGAAACATCGAACACTGTGAGAGCGGTGATGCTCTTGAATGTCACTTCAGTTCTTTCCCTATTGAAATGTAGTGTCAGTATGTGGGTGTCCATCCAGTTGTGGCGTGAAGTGTAAAAAAGTTTGGAGAAAACTGGCAGCAGAAAATGCCAATCAATGTGCGTTTTCCATCTTCTACCACTGTCTTGTGAACAGCCGGAGGCTCTAAAAAGCCTTTATTGTCAAAAAAACAATGTGCTTGGTGCATGTAAGTTCAAATAGGCAACAAGTAAAACTTCAGACTGTGAAAAACAATGTCTGTGACGGAGCAGAAGTGTCAGTTGACATTTAGGTCGCAGGTTTCACGTACATCATGATTTGCTAAATTTATTTTTTATTGCACTTTGTCACATTTTGCTTTTATCAATACATCTGTTTTTTACACCTCCGCCGAGTTCCTCCTTTTATTTCCTGTGTTTATGCAACGTTTTAAATGTGCAATTTGAAAAATGTGCATAAAAACAGGTGGTTTGTCACCGCACCTAATTCTACACACATATACCAAACACACACACACACACACACACACACACACACACACACACACACACACACACATATCTCAGTTGTAGCTCACTGGACCAACATCAGTGGACCTGCTATTTGAAACAGGAATGTTGGCACTCAACGCAAATTACTTACTGTGCTGAAGTAGAAGCAAACAGTGCCTCTGTCTGAGCCAGCAGTGTGAGTGAAATGAAGGTGAGAGTGGAAGGTGATGGTGTGTGTGATACAACGCTCGTATGAAAATGACCTGAGGAGAACGAGGAGCGAGCCATTTATCTTTCATCTCTCTTTGATGCCGAGGGGTTCGGGCCAGTTATTTCTCCTCCATATCCTCTTAACAGGTAGCCCTCAACACACATAATCAACATACCCTTCTCTCATTAGTGCTAATGGGATAAGGAGCCGGCCCCAAGTCAGTTGTGTGTATGTGTGTGTGTAATGTGTGTGTGTGTGTGTGTGTGTGTGTGTGTGTGTGTGTGTGCGTGCCCTGACTGACAGCCAGCCCAATGCAGGCAGACTGTAGTATATTAAACACAAGCGCAGATTGTTTTGCTACAAGAACTGTAACCCAACACAGTGGTTTGTCTTGGCAGCGAATCAAAGAGCAGGCTGGTAGGTACAGTGTTAGTCCGGGACAAAGGGGGCATTGTTGCAGAGGGAGCTCTGCTCTCCCACCGTTGCTTTGCTTTGGGCTTTCAGCTGCTCTGTGCACAAGGAGGAACACCAACTGCTATCTAGTCACCTGGGAAAAAAAAAAACAAAAAAAAAAAAGCAGCAGAGAGGCTGTTAAAAGCAGCCACTTTTCTCAGCTCTGTCTGATCAACTTTACTAATGCAGGGCTTTTGTTGTTTGTTCTTTCATTTGATTCCTCCCACACTCAGACATACAGTATGTAATGTGTGTGAAGGACAGTGCTTCAGTGTCTGCAGTGTACTCAGGCCTCAGTCAGGGGAAAAGTAAGTTACAGTGCTGACTGTATCTTTCTTCTCAAAGTCAAGGCTGCTTGAGACAACCTTGAAATTAGGAGTCTCCTTGAAACCAAAATAGTTTTTACATCAGGTCAAAACTATCTTATGTTGCTATCCAGCAGCCAGATGATATTCCACTGCAATATTCCATGATTGCAAAATGCTTGGACTTGTTCACATTCACGAGCTAGTTGCCAAATAATGGACCGAGAAAATTTTCAGACTTTAAAGATCAGTCGCAACTGGATCGGAACAGATCCTCTTTACACTGAGTCGGGCTCGGCTTACTGTGATGTCTGGTGTTGTTTGGTAATTCTGGTTAAGCTTTTATGCTCACAGTTTGACACTTCTTTTATGTTGCTATTGATCAAATCTGCTTTTGCTGTGTTTGAAGTAGGCCCCTTTTAGAGGGGGGTTGCTTTCTAAGAGACAGTACTGAATGAAGTCCCAAAAGCAGTGTATGTGGTAGTCGCCACTTTTGTTAAACCCGACGGGGCATGACTGGGGAAGCAAAACGCTTCCATATGGCTGTGGGACACAGTGTGAGCTGCCTCTGCCAGCAGGGCCTGGCTCCCTCTGCTGTCTCCGGTAATCGCTTTTCAGTTACTGCAGGCTGAAGACAATGACAGAGCTGCTCTTCCTGTTATTTAGATCACTTGTTATCACATACTTATAAAATGGTGTATACAGTTTATGGCAGCAGACTTTAATAATACAGGTGGAAGGATTTTAATAGAGCTGTTAAGAAATCAAGTTGCTGTCACGGTTATCACGTCATCCACATGAAGTCCCCAACGATGAATCAGAAAGTAAATGTGCCTAAAGGTGTGTGTGTGTGTGTGTGTGTGTGTGTGTGTGTGTGTGTGTGTGTGTGTGTGTGTGTGTGTGTGAGAGTGTGTGTCCATTAGGTACACCTGTACAACTCCATGTAATCCACTACAACAGATCTACCTCAAATAATTAACTCACAGTTCATGGGAAGTTGTGATAATTCGTCCGCACGTTTATCGCTGAGGTTGTAGTAAGTGCTGTTGTTGTGCTGGTCTGTATTGTATTGAAATGTGTTTCTAATGTTCTTCCCCCCCTCATGTTTGTGAATGGGTTTGGCAAAAAGAAACTCAGTGTAATCCAGTTCAACACCACTGCGAATACCTCTCTGACAGTATCAATCAAAACTGAACAGTGTTTGTAAAGGTAGAAATTACAGCTTTTGTATTGTGTTACATTGGTTTAGATTTTGCGGGCGTCCCCAGTAAAGTAGCCACTAAAGCAATGGACTGTGTATAATAACTTATTTTGAAGGGCAGTATCTGATGATTGTTTTCATTGTGGATTGAGCTGCCAGTTATTTTTCTCCAAAAACTCGTCTGTCTTGTCTGTCACAGTTTCCCAAAGCCTGAGAAGACGTCTTCAGATTTCTTCTTGTGTCTGACGAACAGTTTACAGTGAAACCGCCACACGGGAGAAGCTGCAAGCAGATAACGATTGGAGACTGATTGATCATTACAGTAATTGAGGCTTAATTTTCTATCACACCACTCAATCAATTGACTAAAAGTTGCAGTTGCAGTTTTCATCTCCTAGTTTTTGGATTTGAAAGTATTCCTTCAGCCTCGTGGACAGTGGAACTTAAATGGGACATCAGACACTAATTATCCTGACCAAGTGGCCGTTTCCCCCGGTGCCGTTTCACCGTGTATTAATTGGCTGCACCTGTCTCTCGTCATCGGTCACAACCCAACGCGTTCTCAGGCAAAGGTTGCGAAGATCAAGAAAGCATTCGGCGCTGCCTTTGTGTAGAAAACTGCTTGAGATAATCCAGTTCTTGGCAGCGGGATTGTGTATGTTTTGGAACCTCCAGGTTTACACATCTCTGGCCCACTGTAGCATGTCTGCCCCATATGGGGCACTCGCTTGCTGGAAAGAGTTCCAGACAGCAATGCATGTCTAGGATATGAGGGTTGAAAATGAATAAAAAAGCAGCAGAGCACTTGGACTATGATCAAAGTCAACATTCGACAATGTGCACGTTTGCTCTGTCTGTTGCTCTTAAACAAGCAAAAAAAAAAAATACCTACAAGGAAAAATGTACAATGAAATGTCACTGCTATAAAGCAGAGACACACTGGACATAATACAAGGTTCATTACTGTCGTCCATCGTGACTAATTAACAGGACGGCAAAGGGTCCAGTCACTAATTGTGAGGCAGATGAACCACTCTAAAAGAGGAACCTTGGTCCACTGCGTGGGTAATGTGTTGGTCTAGATCACTCTGCAAAGTCATGCAAATTCCTGTGTTGAGGTTGGATTCCTCCACTCCAGCTCACAGTTCTCCTTGGCTTTTGACCAAGCCATGGAGTGCCCCCTGAGGGGAGCTCACCCAGCCATCTTGTTATTCTAGCACATTCATCCACATCACTTGCTCAGTCGTTAGACTGGTTTGAGTCCACCGTAGCAGGGAGAAGCCGCTGCTGCTGCTGCTGCTGCCATCATCCTTGAAGTGTGCTTACTCTAAGCAAGATGTGTTAAAGTTTACTTTTAAATACACATTTGACTTTTCACAATCATACTGTGAGTATATTTTAACTTAAAACAGTTTTGATTTTTATCAGTAACTACGTTTCTTTAGGTCACTCGAAGGCTGGAAAAAGAGAATACAGACAAATCCAAAAAAGGCAAGTACGCCTGCTTGTGCATTTTGGAAAACGACTGAATTTTTGATGAACCATACAGTCATCACTGTACTATTTTTAAGGTTGTCGAATTCCTGCGTCAGCCTCAGACTCCTGCCAGACACTGGAGTATTAAATGCAAGGTTCTGAATCATGAGAGAGCTCTTGGTCTTCTGCCAATCACTTCATATGCTTTCTTTATGAAAAGTTAATCATCCACAGCTCTCTGGGTTTCACTTTTTTTCATTTTTCTGAAAGAGTGACAGTAGCTGGCAGCTCCCAGGTAGACCGGGACCACAGGGACTGGTAGGGAGTCACAAAAAAAGGGATTCACTACAGTCTGTTTATCTGGCAACCAATGATAACAGCTGAGTGGCTTCATGTTTGTTTAAATGACCAACAGAGTCTCCTCTCTTGCTGGCAGATGGAGAGTCCATGGATGGATGCATAGATGAGTGGATGTGTCTTCTCTGTGGCTTTTAGAAAGAAAAAAAAGTCCAGGCAGAGGGTGCACTCCACGAACTCCTCCAAAATCCTCTTCTTCTATCATTCCCTCAATCTTTCGGATGTTGCTATTCACCTGTCCTGAATTTAGTGTTGAATATAGTGAATGCTGACTGCACCTGGACTGGGTTGCTAGAGCTATTCCTACCTTTTTTTTTTTTTTTTTTGTAACTACTAGACAGCAGTGATTGTGTCAGGAAGTAAAGACGAAGTGATGTGTAAATTGGTTTAATCAAAAATCAATCAGTTATCTAAACAGGAAGTTCTTGTAGCATCACACTCTGTATATTAAACTTACTTGCGAATGCTTTGTAAATGTAATAATAGAATAATAAACTTTAATTATCCCGCACTTTTCAAAACAAAGAGCTTTACATGGTTCAACCAGGATTAAAACATTTCAGGAATTAAGGCGAGTAAAAACTAATACTAATAATACAGCAATGCACACACAAACACACACACACACACACACACACACACACATAAATGTAGGTATTACTTTGCTTTTATCTGGCGCTGCCTAAGTAAACATCCAAGTTGTAACGAGGCTAAGTTTGAGCTTTTCGAAAGTGACACCTCGTGCTGCATTAAAAATAAAAGTCACTCTTTGCTCGAGTTAGTGAAGCTTCGACTTTGGAAAAATTAGCTCACAGGTTGTTATCTTATCACAGGTTTGTCAGTGTCGTTCATATGTCCGCCCATAACTAACAAGAAATTACAGTAAAGAAAAAGCCAAACATGTATGTTAAAGGTCATTTAGACACAGAGGCGCCATTACAGAGTTTGTCCACCAGAGAGCTCTGACTGGTTTATTTCTCAAATGCTCAGTGCACATCGTAAATAACAAAGGGGTCCTGATAAAATATTTGTTTTTGTTCTGGGCTCGTGTTAAAAATGCATCGTTAGCCAATATGTCTTTATTAAAATTTAAAAATCTCAAACACTGATTTTGGTATTTGCCTCAAAAATTCAATATAAGTCAGATTCTACTAAAAAAGCCTGAAGAATATGAATGTACACGTCCTTCCAGTCTAGTCAAAGTGTGCAGAGAGAAAATAATTTGTAGTGTTGTGATCTGAGGGTCTTGAGAGGAATTTGCTGAGCCCCAAGGTGTGTCGTAACAGGTGTTGTTGGGGCTTTTCCTGCCCTTTCTGGCCTCTTTCTGTTCACTGGCAGCGGGGTTGTGGAGCCGATTGTTTGGCTGTTGCCTCGGATACGTATCTTGTTTTCTGAATGGCAGCATGTCAAGGCAGGCAGAAAATGATCACTCAGTCCAAAGCGTTCCTCGCTGCAGAATATATGCATGTATAACCTCACCTCTCAGTCCTGGAGGAGAGGCTGGACTGTGTTCAAGTAAGAGCCTCAAGTCATAGTTGACTCATAGTTAATTTCGCTAAAACACACAGCAGACCCCCTCCACTAAATACAACATAATCACTGAGGATGAACTATGTGAAACTGTGTGAAACCTTCTGCCTGCTGCCTTGACCCTATTCCAGCTGACCTTTTCAAGAGCACTTATATATATTGACCTTAAATACACTCTGCTTTATGAATTCCTGGCATTTTCCCTGACTCTTTTTGACCACAACTCAAAATAAACTAACTTAGACCCCTCCTGTCTTAGTAATTACTGCCCTATCTCAAATCTACATTTCCTGGGCAAGGTTTTAGAGAAGGAGGTGTTTAAACACTTAAACAAACACCTTTCTGAGAACTTTATTCTTGAACATTTTCAGTCTGGTTTGAGAGCGACCCACAGCACAGAGACAGCTCTCGTCAAAGTCGTAAAATAATGTCAGATTAAATGCAACTAGTGAATTAAATACATCTGTGTTCATTCTCCTCAACCTTAGCGCCGCCTTCGACACTCTTGGGTTGGTCTCCCTGATACATTTCTAAACCGGTTTAAATCATATATTACTAGAATGAAATTTCATATGAGAATCGGGCAACACATATCTGAAACAGTAAACATTGAATATGGTGCGACCCAAGGCAGTGTCCTAGGACCTTTGCTGTTCTCAGTCTACTGTCAGTCTGCTGCCACCGGATCCGTAATCTGTCGGCGTGGCGTGAATTTTCACAGCTACATGTCTACATGAGGCCAGATGACACACAATACCCAATTGGGCCAGCCGTTAATGAGTAGATGAGCAAGAACTTCCTAAAGCTAAATGAAGACGAGACTGAGACTAACTACTTTCATGTGGTTAAGCACTAATTGATTAAAATTCGATCACCCAAAATGTATTTTAATGATAGACACAACCAGTCATTTTAGCTTGTGACTTTACAGCCCATTTTAATTCCTTGACCAGAGGCCTGCAGTTTCTTTAAAATGAGAGATCATATAACTTCTATTTATGCAGCCTACACTGGCTCCTTGTATATTTTAGAACCGATTTCAAAGTTCTCTTAGTTTTTGAAGCACTAAATGGCCTAGTCCCCTCTTATATCACAGACTCCCTATCGTTCTGTGATCCTCCACGAACCCTAAGATCCTCCACAGCTGCTCTTTTAACTGTTCCCAAGGTCGCCACAAAAACCTTCGGGGATGCTGCTTTTAGCCACTACGCCCCCAAAAATATGGAAAACTCTGCCTTTTAAATATTAGAGTTGCTGACTCAGTGGACAGTTTTAAACAACAACTCAAAGCGGATGCTTTTAAGTTGCAGCTGTCTGTTTTAATCTTTCTAGGGAAACTGTGTTAATGCGTTTTTTTATAAATAGTAACACTCATTTTCTCCCTTCCTTCTCGTTTATGTGTTTGGTTTTAAACCTGTTTTTGCTGCTGAGCTGTAAAGCACTTTGAGCTGCAGCCTTTGCATGAAAAGTGCTATATAATTTATTTATTCATTCATTCAGATTTATCAGGCTTTACCTCACCTTACTCATGTGATATTGCGAATGGCAGTTTGTTTGTAGCTTTTGTAATTCTTATGGGTTTTTTTTTTTTTGTTTCGTTTTTTTGTCCGCCTCTGGTTTGTCACATCTGACTCACATTAACATACTGTATGTAAAATGTGTCTCAGAAAAGAGGTTTGTTGTCATTGCTTCTAGACAGAGCTGAGCAGGAGACTTCCTCACACAGGCCAAGTCTCACCCTGCCAACCAGTTTTGCTCTTGGCAACTCAGTCTGGATTCAGCTGCAACATTTTTTCTTCAGGAAAGGAGAGGACTAACAACTGCATGTCTGACTGATTCCTCATGTGTATCCTCAGGAGCAGCGGGGAAGCTAACGAGGAAGAGACATGACATCAAGTCAGCCACAGCTGTTAATATTTGTAAAGGCACTTACAGTTAAAATATCACTCGGTTTGATGCCTCGATGCTTTGCCGCAGACGATGTCAGAGAATTAAACAAAAGATAACGTGACTGCTGGAAAGCTACAAACACAAGAATGAAAGTTCCAGATAAAAGGAAAGAAATGGATATAAATGAATGTCAGTCCAGAGGAGCAGATGTAAGAAACAAAGGCAGCCATTGTTTGGTCTGGAGATGCCTCACATGTTTCTAGGCCAGGGGCCCAGACTGTGCAGCTTACCTGTGCTTTGTGGCTTCGTAAGAGAATGGGACAAAAACAGAGCTGTCAGGCGGTACAAAAATATTATCATTTCCTAACATAACATACAGTATCTGCTCTGCAACTGGCAGTAGTCTCAATCATGTGAAAGGGAACAATAATCAGCACGGCTGGCCCCAGTTCAGACTTCCAGCATTTAGCCTTGCATGAGCCGGGCTGCAGGCCACCTGCCAACAGGGATACTACCTTGAATCAAGGAAGCAAAGATGTGCCTTGGCCTTCCTCTGTCATCCAGTTAAAGGTTTTATAAGGGTTGCTGCACATAAGAAGTGCCTGTAATATTTAATGTAGTGCCACTTGGAGGGAGGAAACATAAAGTTTTTCATTACTTCTGCCACTAACAGCATTTGGCAGTTGTATATTTCATGTATCACCGGACATTTATGTAGTTAACTGCACACAATTACCTGCAGTAATATCCCGTGGCTTTCATCCAAAGAGTTGTGCTCTGCTCTGCAGAGGAGTGGACATGAGTCACATGACAGGGACTCGAGACTCGAGTGTTGAATCTGATCCGGTCTAAAGACTCGACATGACGAAAACCAACAGACTTGGAACTGCTCTGACTTCAACACCAATAAATCGTGAGTCATGAAAAATGAAATGGCAGCACATTTTTCGCAGGGTACATAAAGACTTGGGACTTGTTGCTCTTCACTCAGGACTTGACTTAGGATGTATTGGTCTTTACTTTGGACTTGTTGGTCTTAACCTTGACATGAGAGACATTGGTCTTGTGCTTGACTGGGAACTTGACGTTAGACTTGCCTAGACTTGACTTTGGATTTGATCTGTGACTTGTTGGACTTGACTTTGGACCTGAGACAGTTTGGAATTTGCTGTGCATGACTGGTAACTATTGGGACTCAAGTTTGGATCTGTTGGTCTTGACTTAGGATGTGACTTGGGACTTGAAGGTATTTACTTGAGGCTTGTTGGTCTTGATTCGGGATTTGTTGAGTTTGACTTGGGACTTGACATGAGATTTGTCTCTTTGGACTTGGTATTTGTTGATCTTGATGTAGGACTTGACTCGGGATTGCATAGCCAACATTTTATGCTCAAAACTTGGAAAATAATGTCTTTGTCCAAACTCTTTCATATCCAAGAAACATATAACTAACTTAAAAGACAACGATATAAATGATTTTAAACACTGTAATTGAATTGTGAAAAATAGGTTTTATTTGCAAAGACTCCAAAAGTGTGAAAAACGTACTGGAATGATCATATTCATTACAGTTAGTGAGTGACAGCGTTTTAGTAGGTTAGAAATTACTGCCTCCGTCAGAGTCATTTCCCTTTTTCTAACTCTGGAGTGACAATTACTCATCTCCAAACAAGAAACACATTGACATTTTTCTGACTTGAGTCTGTTCAGTCTCAACGACTCCTCTAGTGCTTTCCAGGAGCCTGGGGGGGGGAGCGGGGGGGCAATTATTTTATCAAGGCTCCATCAAATTTATTGGAGTAACACAAACTTTTAATGCACATTCTTCATTCTGACACATGCAGAGTATTTTATGTTTGTTTTATATGCCCACATAATTGGCCAGGAACATTACATTTTGAGAACAATTAATGTTTGTTTGTAAAGACCAGCAACAATTCAGGGTATTGATGTAATTTTTATAAATGATGCATATGCTTCTTTTACAGCGGGAGCCCGTGGAGTTTTAACCATTCGCTGTGCAGTTTGTCACGACTGACTTTTTGTCCGTCAAAACCCTTTTCTCTTGTCATCGCTCTTGTCCGCTACAGGTGTAATTCTTTATAACGGTTATAGATGTTGAGTTTAAACACTTGAACCTGATTTCTCCCGCTCACAGTGATGAATTACGGAAAGAGGCACGCCAGTTAAAGAAGGAGCTGCAGGCCATAAAGCAAAGGAAAGAAGAAAGTTTAAAACCTGCAGTGGAAGAAGTGAAGGACGGTATGTGAGCAGCTTTTTATTTTATATCCCCTGTATTTACTGATTGATGTGTATGACTGTCACTCATTATACTGTGAATCTACTGGTGTTTTGAGAATATTCTATGCAAGTCTTTTACCACAGCTAAATTCGTTTCAGTGACGGGGTTTTTTTTTCACCACGCAGCTCTAAGTGTGAACAAAGTCTCTAAGAAGGTGGTCTGTGCCACATTCCCTGCTAATGGACACTTAAGACAGGCAACCCTCTGATTTTGTCAATTAGTTGCAGACGTCTACTTTTTTTTTCTCCCCCAAGGGTCTGCATTTTTGTGTTACAGCTCGGGGAAAATTGCAAGGGGTAAAAATTGTTGAGTGGCCGCCATAGTTGCACATCAAACCCCTTTGTGTGTTTGTTAGTTTTCAGCCTTGGCCAGTGTGAAAAAAAAAAAAAAAAATCTGCCCCCACATCTCCTCGGGTCTCCACCACACTCCAGTCTGTCATGACGCCGTCAATCTTTGGATTTTTGCTGATGCTGAAACACATTTTTGAAAATTACAAAAACCACTTAGGCACAGAGGTTAGCTTGAGGTTGTGTATGTATTGTTGTGCAACAAAACACAATAGTATGCAGGGGAGGTGGGAGGTCGGGGGGTGGGGGGTCTGCGGGGACCAACCTAACTGTGGGATTACCACCAGCCAAAATGTACTGGAGACCATGATGGGATTTTGTTGCTCAAACATAGTTTTTGTCTCCACAAACACTGATGGTTTTATGTTTTTGAACGCAGACACTGAGCCCACTCATGACTTGCCGATGATTGGTTCAAGATTGTCGTGGTGAGTTTAGGTGAAAGAGCACGAAACACAATCATGACATTGTGCTTTAATACTAAGATTAACCGAGATCCTGTTGGTGTCTGGGACTTCGTGTGTTGCCCTTAGTGATATCTGCGCAGAGTTAAGCTGTTTCTACAAACATCCTAAGCAGAAAGAGGCCTGTTATAAACTCAACTGTTGAGGTAGTAACAGCCACACATTGTTATACCGAATGGCGACGAGCCTAAGCTCCTCCATTATCTTACAAGGTATTAAGACTCTGCCAGGGACTTTTGTTTTGTGCTTCTGCTGCAGCTCAGCCAGAGGCGGGAGTTTCTTTTTAAGGGTTCCTCATTACATTTCTGTGTTGGAAGCGAAAGTTAATTCCATTAGATGTAATTCTTAGATGTCATGGGCCAATGGCCTCTGCAGGGGAGACGGATGTTGCCTCAGTTGCTATAAATCTCGAAGCTCAGCTCAGCCGCAGAAGAAGAACGCTCGTGCGAGGGCTCGTTTGCTCTCGTCCCACTGGAGAAGCCGCACAGACGCAATAAGGATCGCATTGACACTGTTGTCCCTTAAAGCTTAAATCATCCTCCTGGTTCTGCTCCGACCTCTTTGTGAAGGTTAACCTCTGCTCTCGTTTCTCTCACATGCCTCTTTAATTGGTCCGCGCAGGTTCAGCGGGAATACACGAAGATTTTAGGGCGGGACTGTAACGGCTATTTTTGTCTCTGATTCATTTCTCAATTATTAGCTTTCTAAAATGTCAGAAGATAGAAAAATGAAATAATTAAATCTTAACATGTGAGAAGCTGGAACCAGAGCTAAAAGGCTATAAATAAAATAGCATATACAACACCTTATATTTTTTCAAAAATAATTGTTCTTTAAACTTGAACACAAGCTTGACACAAACCTGAAAATAATGTACTCCAAATAAAAAGGCTTCTGTGCTTCAGCCCTTTTGGTTTCAGCCCTGATCTCCTGCGAAAAGCAACTCTTTAAATTTTACAACCAAAAAGTCAGAATGAGTTAAAAAGACACTGAACCAAAGGTACAGAGATTTAAATAAAAAAGGGGAATCTAAGGTCTCTAATAGAACATTCTGTGATGAAAACACTTTGGAGCCACAGCCACGAGTCTGAACCAACTCCGTGTCAACAGCTGCTGCAGTGATATGTGAATCCTAAAATGCTTTGCACAGAGAGAATCAGGAGACTTTGAGCTTTCAACCAATGGATAATTTGTCAAGGTTGTGTGACGAATGAGTCCAGTACAGATCAAAACACACCTAAAGCAGCGCTGCCAAGGCCACGGCGTCCCACAGGTGGGATGGTGTATTTTAAAAGGCTAGATAAAGTTTATACAGTATATAAAGCTCATCTTCTTACCCATTTTGTCTGCTTCCATTTTAATATGCACAGTTACTCAAGCTGAGGCGCGACTGCAGCTATTGAAGCTAATGCGCAACCTTTTTCCTGCAGTAGAGGCTTTGTTGCACCTGTGACCACACCCACCAGTGATGTCACTGGGTCCTGCAGCACACTAGGGTTCACACTCAAGGGCCAAATATACAATATATACGCAATATACAATATTATATATCTGTATCAAGGAAGCAATATACACATTTTTATTATAATTTTCTATTTGATATTAAGAAGAATATTTAATTTAGCGGGAAAATATCATGATCTTCCATATTTATGAATATCACGTCTAGGGCACACCTGAACGTCACTGCATCAAGGTGAGAAGTTAAACCACTGGATTTTGTGCTTAATCGGTCTGAATTCCGTCTATAGCTGAAATAATTAGTCGATTAGATTAATCAACTATTCTGAGCATTTTTTTCCTTCCTGTTTTTACATCTTTTCAAACTGAATATTTTTAATTGGACTAAACAAAAACTTAATTGATGATGGAAAATGAAATTGTCAGTCGTCATCTATTGTTCCCAGTCCATGGGTAAAATAAACACAGGAGACGAAACCTAGACTTGGGATTTTTTTAACCGCAGTGGTGTGATTTTTTTTTTTCCTACAGTTATTATATTATAAACCAAAAGGTCGGTCCGTGTCTAATCCTCATCCCCCTCCACCAGCAACCTCCTTATGGCCGGTATGTGCATAACACTGGACTTGAGTGAAAAGCAAATTGTCTCTTCTGAATTCACCATCAGCTAAAGCACACAGTTTATTTTTTATTAATTCTTCTTTCTTTTTTTCTTTTTTTTTTCTACCTTTTTTTGAATTATTTTTTCAACAGTCATCACTTCACTTTTCAACACATAAATTACAGCATGTTCCTGCAGTCTGGTTTTCTCTTTCTTGGCATGACCGCTGGGTTACCGGAGCCAAAAATAAGAGGGGCCATTCTCAAACCACTGTCCATTCAATACCCACCCTAAATTATGTGGCAACAGTCTTTAACCCATTTAGGTATTATACAGGTTATGCTTATGTGCTGTGGATGTTTTATTACACTGGTGTCAGTCATGTTGTTGGTTTAGAGGAAATGTTGCAGCATTGTGGTTTTGGAAACGACAATTACCTGCGATTAAGTTCAGCGTGTTATTTTGTCTATTCAATGTACCGTTTGACAGATTTTGACCGGGTTAGTTATTTTCACTGGACACTTGTGAAATATTTTCTTATGGTAACAAGTTTTTTGCTGCGTAATTGAAGATGGATCGTCGGCGTTGACCTTGAAGCACTAACTGACAGCATTTTTTGATGTGTTTTTGATTGATGATCACGCCGCAGTGCTGCTTTGACTTCTCTGTCGAAACCGTTGATTGTTTGACAGAGTACGGGGGAACCTTTTATCCCACAGAGGAGGCGTTCAGTCCGTCCACAACAGCCGTCCGTTGCTGCAACGCCAGCGGCTTGATTTGTAGCTCTCTTGAGCCCAGGTGACAGGAGAGGGCAGGAATGTAGTTAGAAAGGCCATCAAACCCAAAGATAGTAGTTAGCGACAACAGCTGGAGCAGTTGATGTGTGTTCCTCATGTAGGACCTCGGGGCGTCATCAGTCAGCATCCAGCATGTCACAGGCTGCAGCAGAGGTGACTGGGGGAGAGATGGAGGAAGATCACTTGTTGGTTTCATAAATCAAATCAAAAAAAAAAAAGAAAAAGAAGAGGTTTGCCCCTACGAGCAGCAGAGCAGACTTCCGTGATGACTCCACGTGGGGAGAGTGAGGCGTTTAGATTTCCAGGGTGTTTGGAAATCTTTCTCAGTATTCGGCGCATTCGCAGAGAAGCAAGAGTAATTGCATGGTTTCCTTAAATGACAGGCGGCCCGAACGCCCCGCAGAGCTGAGGCTCTTCATCGTTCACTTACGTTCCTCCTCATGTGAACTTATTTTTCCCCAAGATACAACTTTTTTTTTTTTTTTTCCTCAACAAGAAGTGTGACTTCTGTCAGAGGACTTATTACAGCCGAGTATCTTCCACTAATGGAGAGGCTATGAATATCTTAACATTTTCTATTTTAATTTGTGTGAAAAATTAAAGATACGCAAGTGGATTTTGTATATTTGTAATAAATTCTGTTTGTGAGTGACAGATGACTTGTATGTCACATGGCCAGTCCAAGTTTTTTAAGTTTTTTTTTTTAAATTTATTAATTATTTCAATTCATATTTTTCTCCTTAATAATGTTTTTTTTTCAGGTTTTATTTTTGTAGAGTCTCTAGTTTTTGGCGCAGGCTGTGTAACCTTGGGTTAGTTCAGGTTTGTTATGTCTTTCCAACAGGCTTTTCTGTATCTTACGATTTATTTTTCTCCCCTGTGTTTCATGTTGTTGTATTTCTTCTGTAATTTAGTCTTTATTAGTAGATCTTGTTCAGCACTTTATCTTTTCACAGTCTAAGCTAATGATAAAGGGCTGTATAAATAAACACACATTAACAGAAACTCATAACATTGCAGCTCTTGTTAAATAACAAGCTGCGAACTCCGGTGTTTTCTCTGTTACATCATTTATTTTGTGCGGCTGAATGTGTCAAAGCGTCCAGTCAGAGGTGGGCTCAGCTTGGCCGGCGAGGTGACGCTGTCCCCCCCCCGGGGGCCGGGCGGGCGCATGTGACATCACATTTTGTTGTGGAAAGACGGTGCTCCAGCAGCCAGCAGACTGTGCTCACTGTCTGCCACTCTGTGACTTCACAGCCCGCAGTGTCTAAGCTGGGAGATTTACAGAAGCACATTAACTGCATGAGACACCAATGTCAGCACGCTGATTGTCTCTGTGTTCAGCCATGATGAGAGACGGCTTCACAGAGGACAGTTCGGTGGAAAATTATTCCCAGCGCTGCCTTCGCTCTGTCTGCATTTAATAACACACTGGTCATACCTCTTCGTTTGTAACACCAGTCTGCTGTCGTGTACGTCAGTCCAGCTATTGGCCCATGTAGAAAATGATTTTATTTTCTCGATTAATTGAAAGAAACACAGTTTACAACCACAGAAGATGAATAAAAACTCATTTGAGAAGTGAATATTTGCCTTTCGACATATTCAAATCAACTAAACGTTTTATTTATAGTGCGCCAAATCACAACAGAAGTTATCTCAAGGCCTTTTTAAACAGAGCAGGTCTAGACTGTCCCCTCTTTATTAATACTGATGACAGAGACCCAACAATTCCCACCATGAATTAGAGTCTAAACAGCATATATTTGAGAATATGTGGAGGCCCTTCATTAATTATGTTAAGGATTTAGCTTTAACAGATGATCGAGTGAGTGAGTGACTATTGTTAAGACAAGATTATTTTTTTATTATTCCTTCCTTCCTATATGCTGAAGTATACAGTATATTATTCAAAAGCTAGATGCTGTACTTCATGATGTACTTCAACTAGTTGTTGCAGCTCTACTTCCGTATCAGATGTAATTCTAAAAAAACAAAAACCTTTTATAAAGACAAGTTTGTACAGTCTCTCTCCCCTGTTAACATCTCATTAACAGCAGTTTAGTGACTTTCACTGCTTTCCTCAAAACCAAGTGAGTAAAGTGCACATATGCTCATGTGTCGTGACTCTGCTGAGGATTAAAGGGGTCTCTCTTTGCCCAGGAGCCATCAGTTACATAAGGTTTGGGGTAAAAGCTAGCAGCTGTAATGTAGGTCATCTCTGAGTAAGATTAAGTGACGGGTCACTAGGTGGGGGCTTTAGGCCACTACATCTTTGTGAGGGTTGCCAGAAGTATGGATTCACGCTGAGCATGTCAATCTGAGATGAGAGGACTGCCCTGTGCCGCCTCATCTTCTCCCTTATTATCATGTTCTCAGATCGTGTACGGCAGCAACTTTCACAGCTTGACAAGCTTCGCTTCCTTTTATCTTTTCCCTCTGATCATGTTCTGCCCATCTGTCAAGTGCCGCAGAACATGTGAAGCGCTGGTATTTCTTCTCTCCAAATGTTGTCAGCTAATAGTGTCAGAGAAGTTTTAATCACCCTAATGGAAGTGTTTTTTCCCCAATTAGACAGCTCCCAAGTCACTTTGGTTGTGAAAGGCTGCATGGCCAAAGAAGCCATACTTTTAATTGGTAGGTTACTAAAACTGTACATTTAAAACTATTAGATCTTTAAAATATGGCCGACAAAAGGTCCACATTTTCCACGTCTATTTACAGTGTGAAAATCCCTCCAGAGAAAGTGTGTGTTCACTCCCAGTTAAAATGTTGCCTAAAACAATAAACAAAAATGGATAAATGCAGCAACTTTTGCTTCATGGGAAGAATCATTAGTGGGTGATTTATTGTTAAAATCCTCCATTTTGTTCTTTTCTTTGTTTTAAAATCCTGCAGTGTTTTATGTTCGTGCAGAGCTGGGCCGGGGATGAGCTGTGTGAGGATCGGGGATGATCCTGGGCAGTTTGAGATTCTCGTTTTGGTTTGGCCCAGCAAACTCAATAAACACTGAAGGCATTTGAGAGCTCCCATATCCCTGGCAACAGCAGTCTTAGCTACCTAAGATTTAGATGAAGTAAATGAAGAGTTAATAGTGATGAGCAGCGATGTCTCTCTTGTCTCTCCAGTGGATAAAAAGCCAACCAACGAGGCGGTGGCCGAGTACCTGGAGGGAAGAAAGAAGTACGAAGAGCAAAGGAAACAAAAGCTGAAGAAAGGCTCAAACAGAGAAGCGCAGGTAAAAAGACTCAACATGAGGTCATTTATTTACTGAACTTGAAATAGAAATCATTTCAGCAGAGTGATGGGGACACTGTATGTTCAAATGGCGTCCAATGTTTTTGCCTTGTAGACTCTGGCCCTTCTCAATCAGTTCAAGTCCAAGCTGTCGTCCGCCATCACTGAGGCTCCAGAGGACGACGTGGAGGAGCTGGCAGAAGACGACGACAAAGGATGGTCAGTGAGCCTGATATCATTTAAGATAAATCTCTTTTTTTTTTATTTCCTTGGCTTCATCTGTCACTGTAGACCCCATTGTCAGGTTTTGTTTAAGTTTATTTGCCTATTGATACGGAAAGTCAGACACGTGTCCAACCATCAGAGCCAAATCTTTCCCAGAATCAATACCATTATTCTCACTGCAACACACTGTCATGCTTTGCTTTGTATAAAGCTGCAGCGATCAGTCGATTTTTAAAGGTCAAAATCGTCCAAAAATGATCATATATGTTCAGTTTCAATACAAACTGGATGTTGTAACCTTCATGCAGGGAGGATTTATTGAGGAACTGTTGTATTAGACTGCACTAGTTTTAGCTAGGTGTACCTAATAAACTGCCAACTTGAGTTTGAAAGACATGGACATGTATAAGGTAGAGAGGAGCCAATGAAAGATGCTATAGAGATGCATTATGGGAGGTGTACAATCCATTTTTTTTTTGTTTTTTTTTAAGTCTGACCTATAGCCTCAAATTTACTTTCCTGTAGAAGTTTAGCATTTCTTATTTTATCTGCAATTTCTAATTATTAAAGGAGCTGTTTACTTACCAGTCTAGAAGAAATATTGCGAGTTCAGTATCAAATTTCATTCCTCCTCCTTCTTTTCTTATATTGAAGTTAGCATGCTAACCAGCTAGCCCCTGTCACTTTCCAATACCGAGTCACTGGAGCGTCTAGTCTGCCTTGAAGAGGACGTATTATAACCTCTTGTCTTGTAAAAGTAACACTGGCTCTTGGCAAGACTAGTAAGTAAACAGCTGTTAATGCTAACGTTAGCTATGTAGCAATAGCAAAACTTACAGAGGGCTCCTTTAATTTTATACAGCCTAAACTGCAGCCACATTTTGTCAGTATTTTATGATAAACTTACAGAGTATAAATGCTTATGCCTCTGAATAGAAGGAATACTGGATCACCAAAGACAGAATAAAATGGCTAATAAAATAATTCACAATATTAGTAGCAGCATGTGAGCGCACCAGAGTCCTGACTGCTCCTGGAGAGTTCAAGAAGCACTTTGGCAAACACGTTGTTTTATGGACGGCGAACTGCAAGCATGACAAGTTGGCACGAAAAGGCCTTTTTCATTAGCCTCTGCTGGTTTACGTTGTGTTATTCTATTGACACACTGGGCTGTAAGAGATTGTGAAAGAAAGCTTTTATTTTAATAGTAAGAGAAGCGTAGATGAGACGGTAAACTGGTCAGAAAACCTCTCTTTGTACTGGGGTGGATGAAGCTGACCTTTGTCGGATCCAGACCTCGCTTCAGGCTCTGATAAATGTGTGTGAAAGTTCAAGTTGTACGCATGTGTGTGTGTGTGTGTGTGTGTGTGTGTGTGTGTGTGTGTGTGTGTGTGTGCGCGTGCATGCATGTGTGTCAAGTTGGGATTTCAACCCGCAGTCACCAGATTGGCCATCAGGAAATCAGCCCTGACGCTGTGTTTTCCTCTCATATTCTGTTTTTCACCAAAGATCTCAAACTCTAACTACACAGAGTGAGGGTTTGAAATGAATACCATGTGTTTGAATTTGAGCAAAGTGTCTGTGTGTGAGAGAGATTTAGAATAACAAAATCTGTAGTTGCTATTAGTCTCGAGAAAGCCCCCTTGAAGTGTAAGTCTGTCTGTGTGTGGGGGCCCTAATGAATTTGAGAGAAGCCTTGGCTGGTGTTCGGGGCCTCTGCCAGGTCGTAGACACCTCACTGTGCCCTCCCCCGCCAGGTATGGTGAGGAGGGAGGGACAAGGGCAGTAGCATAGCAGTCCTAGAAAAACACCAGTGGGAAGTCTGTGCCACTCTAGGAGCACTGCGAACAGAATGTGGGTTACAACAGGTCAGACATTAGAAGTCAAGTCTGGGCCAGAGGAGGTAAACTATTCCATCTGTGTCTGTGTCTACAAATTCTGACTCTCCCTCTTCTGCCCCCCCCCCCTCCTCTCGGCCTCTGCTAACACACAACCTCACAGAGTCCACACTCTCAACGCAAAGAGGCCGCCGTTGCTCTCACCATCACTCCTGTACTCCTTAATCTCCACCCACTGCTTCAGTAAAAATAAAAAAAAGATAAATAAATAAATAGAGGAGCGTCTTCTGTAGCCTCGCATCACGGCAGCACAGGGTGGTTTTGATAAGGCCACGAACGCCGAGTTTCCACATCACGTCTCAGAGCTGTGTGACTCTGAGGCTGCGCGGCCGGCCGACTGTCATCACCGAGACTGCTAGACAAATTATCAGAGGCGGCCCGCTCACACAGCAGGAGTCCTCAGGGTCTGCCAGAGTCTAGCCATGACATTCTAGATGAGCTGTCACAACTCCTGCCGATTTCAAATGAACACGGGAGAAAGTGCAGAGCTCACACACACACACACACACACACACCCAAACTGCGCACTCAGCCAGAGACAGGAGCAGACATATACCACATACAGTAGACGAGGCATCAAACGCAACATATTTTAAAATGTACAATAATGAGTTTAATGCAGTTTCTGTGTTTAGTGCAGCCAGTTAGAAACACACTGGTGCTACAGTCTGCACACTGTTGATGATCAAAGATGAAGGGAAGGTTCGAAGATTGTAACATAAAAGAGTATGAGCAAAAGTTTTAGGCAGTAAGAGTAAAGTGAGTTTTTATTTATCAATCAAACAATTAAAGTCAAATTTGCTGTGCTAGTATTAAAACTGTGGCCATTACTACAATATAAAATTGATGGTACTGGACGATGTAATCGCAACGTCCGCTCTTTCTCCATCCTCATTTCCTGTCACACCTCTTCCATCTACGACCAAACAAGGCGGAAAGTGTCTTTAACCTTCATTTGAATGTGTTTAAACGAGATAAAAAGTTTGGTTTCATTAGAGAAGAACCTTGAACGCCTTAAAGACCGTCGTAGTGTTGCACTCAACTGTAGAAAAGTGACAGCAGTTGTTATGTAATGAAAGAAAAAGAGAGCTTAGTTTAATGTGGCAGATGCAGTTTAACATCATTCCAATACAAAGCGTGAAACTGAGAGTTTATAGCACAGTTTTTACGCTCAGTGTAATTAAAAGTCAATCTTCATTATCACAATACACTGCACATTCGAGAGTCGAGTAAAATACTATATTGAAATGCATTGATTATGATGCACAGTCTAAGAAGAGAGACGTTCACAGCTTAGATCCTTTTCTCAACTCGCCAGTCGCTGCGTGACGTGGGTGGGAATGTTGGATTGTCAGTTTTTTGGAAAGTCACAGAACTCAGACATAAAAGTAAAGTATTAGACAAATTGACCTTTTGACGGGATGATGGTAAACCATAAATGTCAACCTGAAGTTAGCGCTAGAAGAAAAAAGTCAGGGGATCAACAAAGTCATTGGGATTCACCCTCTGGGGAACATGAATGTCTGTACAAATTGTCATGGTATTCCATCACATGGTTGTTAAGGTATTTCAGCCTGGAGCAAAGCGGTGGACAGACAGACAGACTGACTTTGCCATCCCTAGAGCTACGCTGCTATCGTGGCCAAAAAGTTTTTCCTGTCCACAACAGAATCCAACATCTTTCAGTTATTTCTGATTCTTGATTTTTTTTTTTTTTTTTTCCACTCAGCCCTGGACGCAGGAGACGTAGCCTCTAGCGTGGCTAAAAAAAAAAAAAAAAAAAAAAAAGGATCCTTGCAATTGATTAGTCTTGCAATTGATTGTTGTTTAGATTTGCAGAGAGAGATTTCGTGCAGGAGCTGGAGAAATCCTGTCAGTGGGAGAAACTGTGTTTTATCTGTGAAGTGCCTGACACTGATATCTCCTGTGAGGAATGTCCTGATTCTTTAATCTCTCTTTGGGGGAACAGAAAGTGACTGGGGAAATGAAAGACACATGACCGTCTGTTCTCCGGGGACTAGGGCTTTCACTCAAGATTTTTTTTTTTTTTTTTTTGACTGCTAAGATGTCTCAAAAATATGACCCCAATACTGTATTTCCCATTTTTAGTGAGAGAAACCGTTGGGATACTTCTCTTGCTACAGTTTGAGCAGCAGTATTAATAAGGTCTCAAGACTCAGAATCGTGTTTTGACCATTTTGTCTGGACACCCCCGTGTCTTTAAATTCCAACAGGGCTTAAAATCTGAGTTCAAAACACTTTGTGTGACCTAGGCTTAACATGGCTGTATATTGGCTTCCCACTGACAGCAATACAGAATATTTTGGAAATGTTTTGGGTTTAGTCCAAAAGGACAAAGTTCAGGCGATCGCTTGGACGCAGCTGTGTACAGATTTACTTCAACCTCCATCTTGCTAGTAATTTAAAGCTGCACTAATCAATATTTTTATATTCACAATGGATCATGTGACTGTGTGTACAGTTAAAAGTCGCTCTTTGTGATGAACCCACAAACTCCGCAGTTCCTCTCAGCTCCGCAGAGGATTTTAGCATCTTTTACCTCATTACTTTTTGGCCTGCAAATGTACCGTTCTGCTTCAGTCTCACTGCTCTTATCAGCCTTGTTTTCATCTGCAGCAGGCAGCTGTTTTCAAAGAAGCTGCTCTGAAGTACTAACTGTAACAAGCTCAGCACTAAACAGCAGATAATGTTAGAAACCAGCTGGTGGACACAGTGCAGCATTTAGCATCTAAAAGGACAGATATTTTCAACTCAATTCAGTTTTATTTGTATAGCGCCAAATCATAACACACATTATCTCAAGGCACTTTGCAGGGGAAGGTGAAGACCTTACAATATTATGGGAAAACCCAACAGTTCCTTCAATGAGCAACACTTGGCGACAGTGGGAGGAAAAACTCCCTTTTAACAGGTAGAAACCTTCATATTTCCCTCGAAGATAAAATGAATGTGAATATTGGACTTAAATTCATCAGCGGATACAAACAGGACAGAAATGAATGTTAATGTTTCTCCATGTCTGCTGGATGTGTAAGTTAGCAGCTGTTTGCTAACACATACGCCATAACAACTCTACGAGGTGATGTCAGATGTTGTGTTTCCATGTTGTCGTCGCCGGTTACGTCATTTCTTTCCATTAGCATGATGAATATTTTGCAGATTGGTCTCTTTTGAAATCACCCTTTATATAGAGCAAGAACACTTTCCAGTAAACATACAGAGGCACCTGCAGAGGTGTGAAGAGGTCACTGATTGAACTGATGGGAGATCAGTCACAGACTTAACTAAACTTGGCCAAAAGTCTCAACTCAAGACGCAAGAGAACTGCAGTGCAATAATTTACTATTTACTCAAAATGAATCAACCGGCTTGGCTTAGCTTTTAGCACTAGCTTGTCGACCACTCTGCAACACCAACGTGACATAACATATGCTAATGCATGAATGCATAACACTTATCCAGTAAGGTTTTTATTGCTTCATGCTTTTAATGTTCTGTTTTCTCTTATTTTACTGTCTGTTTATTCTCTTTTTTCTGCCTGTTCTTCAATTCATTTTAATGTTTTTTGAAAATATATAGATGAAGTTTGTCATTATTATCCTATTTGTTATGTGCAGAATTATAGAAATGGTCTCTCAAATCAAAGTTTGTCCCATTTTTAGATGGTAATAATATTGTAATCAGACTCAAAGCAGAAAGAGAGCAGCTTCTCTAGATAAAAGTTCTGCAGAGCAGTGATTTAGTGGTTCCTCTCCTGCGGTTCTTTGAACTCTCTCCACCCCTCTCTCCATCTGATTTAGGATGGGCCATGTTCTGCAGTTTGATGAGCAAACCAGAAAAGTCAAGGATGCCAACATGCAGGACGAGGACACGTTTGAGATCTACGACCCGCGCAACCCCGTCAATAAACGGAGGAGAGAGGAGAGCAAGAAGATCATGAAGGAGAAGAAGGCCAAAAGGTGAGGTCGCGAGGTCGGAGGTCAGGTCCCGCCCAAGCCACGTGATTGAAGAACTGGTCATACAGCATCCTGCCTGTCCGCTTTTCCACCACTTCAAAAACCTCCAGCTTTTGTTGAACAGTCTCCTGGCTCGAACATCTGGATTGAGGAAACTGACCTGAGTGCATACCATCCCTGTAATCCGTGATGGAAAGGCTTCTTCCCTTGGAACAGCTGCACCCAGACAGCGCTCAGTTACTCATCAGGATTAAGACTGTGGTTGCAGTAATGGTTAAGGTCGTGATTTGATTCTGTGTAATGCTTTTAACTTTTATGGCAGTTTAGCTTTTTGTTTTTGTTGTCTAGCGTTAAACGTGAGCATCAGACTTTGCCAGAAAAATAAATTACATTTATTAACAAGATATAATGATTTGACTCTGTTCTATTTTTATTTTAAATAATTGAACGCTGAGTGACCACTTTATTAGGTACACCTGTACAATCTAATGCAATCCAGTGCAACAGCCATAATTTAACGATCTTCACAAAGCTCGTAATGTTCAGTTTTTGTGTAAATGTTAAAATTGAATTATAAGTTTATTACTGAGGTTATAGTTAAAGGGGATGATGTAGTGGAGAGGTGTTTCTAATGTTCTGTCCTTCCCATTGACAGTTATGCCAGTTGCAGCCCGAGCTGTGTCCACTCACTCATATTCTACATGTTTAACAATAGTTTTCCCTGTAGTGAACGGTAGATTTAAAAGGTTTCTGACACTTATGAATAATAATTTTGCACCATGAATTACAGAATTATTTTAGTTTGTAATAAACAATGAATAACTTACAAGTATGCAGCCTACATGGACTTATAAGACAGCAAAAATACAGTTGCCATGGTGATACATTTATCAGACAAAAACATGACTTCTTATATAAAACACTGGAATGCAAACAATAAACTTTGTCTCCTGCCTCAGACTTTTTTGTGGCAGATGAGATTATTGAACTTAAAACAAATCATTATATAACGAGCAATAAAAAAAAAATGAACTGGACTTGCCAGATGAGAAAAGACTTTCTTCATCAGTGTCAAACGCCTGTAATTTCACATCTGTGTGAAAGTGAAAGTGTCGCATGTTGGTGGATAAGACTGATATCATATAACCAACCCCTCCCTGCATCCACTGTCTGTATTTCTCTACTGTTACTATCTACATGAAGACAATGTGCTAAAAAAAAAAAAAAACTTTGGACACTCAAATAAAATGGTGGAAATAAATTGCACAAGATGTGTCTGCTGTATTGACCTTTCCTACCTTTTATACCTCAGGTGCTTATAATATTGGTTCTTTTGTTAACCTGGTGAGAAGCAGCACGTTGCAGTGGAGTTTCAGAGTAAAAAGTTTTCTCAAGGTAAAACAGCAGCACCGATACTGCTACCTATAAATAATACTTTGGAATAGGCCGTTAATGAAAAGCCAGGTGCTACTTAAATGTGAGGAAACCTCGCTTCACAACAGCGGTTTTTACTGGATTAAATGAATAGTTCAACATTGTGGGAAATACACTTCTTTGCTTCAGGGGGAGATGAAAAGATCAACAACACTCTTGTTTGGCTTGGTTTAGCTCAGCATAAAGACTGGAAACAGTTAGCCTGGCTCTGTTCAGAAGGAATAAAATCCACCTACCAGCACGTCTACAGCTCATAACTAACATATTTCATCTTGTTTGTTTAATTTTTAAAGAAACCAAAGTGTAAAAACCAAGGTTTGGTTTTGTGAGGGGATATTTGTGCAACATTTTTTTCCAGTCTTTCTGCTAAGCTAGGCTAATTGGCTGTGGAGCAAGGGAGTAGGTTTGGTCTCAACATTGGTAGGGACACAACAACCCTGCCACCCCTCCAAAACAAAGAGATTGGCTTTTTAATGCCATCAACCAAACAGGTGATTGACATATAAAATCTGAATTTATATTCAGGAATACCCATACGCAAATGTAATATATGTGCATGTGTTGAATTTCCATATATGAAATATATGTACATATGAAGTAAAATCATATATGTATTCAAAATCACATACATTAAAGCACAAAAGGTCATACTATAGTGAGGTATAAAAAAGTCATGGTGTGGTCATTGTTACGTGCTGTAGTATTGTGTATCTGTGTATGTGTGCTGGTCTGCCCTCTGCCCAACGCTTTTCTCCGCCAGGTGACTCGGCATGGCTATCCCTGATCCCCAATCAAGAGATGGAGCTATATAGGCGTATCGAGTGAGCTTGTTCGGCGCCAAAGTGCCATCCAGCAGCTGTGGAACTATCTGTATGTGTGTCTTATATGTGAGATAGCTGTGTGGAGCTATAGTGGTTATCCACGCTGATATTGACAGTGATCCTATCTAGTGGTTATTGTTTATTTGGTTTGTCTTAGTTTTTAGATTTCTATTATGGTTTCTTTTTCTTTTGTGAATAAAATTTTTTCTTTGTTTGGGTATTTCTGTTTTCCTGTTTCTTTTCTATTTTGCAAAGTTCATTTTATTCATTTTTACTTTCCTCAGCCCCTGCATTCTTTCCAGGAAATTAACAGTCATAATATAATAAAGCATGAAAAATGTAAGGGTATATAGTACAGCATGACAAATTCATAGTATAGTCAGGCATAAAAACGTCATAGTACAGAAAGGCGTAAAAAAGTCATACTATAGTGAAGCATAAAAGGTCATAATGTAGTAAAGTGTAAAACTAAAAAAAGTCATGCTATAGAAAGGCATAAAGTTATGAAAAAACGTCATAGTATAGTAAGGCATAAAAAGTCATTGTATAGTAAGGTATAAAAATTTGAAAAAAAGTAATAGTATAATAAGGTATAAAACGTTATAGTATAGTAAGGCATAAAAATGTGAAAAAAACATCATAGTATAGTAAGGCATAAAAATATGAAAAAAACGTCATAGTATAGTAAGGCATAAAAATGTGAAAAAAACATCATAGTATAGTAAGGCATAAAAATTTGAAAAAAACGTCATAGTATAGTAAGGCATAAAAATTTGAAAAAAAGTCATAGTATAGTAAGGTATAAAATTTGAAAAAACATCATAGTATGGTATGAAAATAAAAATGTGAAAAAAAATTATAGTTTAGTGAGGCATAAAATGTGAAAAACTTTCATAGTATAGTAAGGCATAAAAATATGAAAAAAACCTCATAGTATAGTAAGGTATAAAAATGTGAAAAAAACGTCATAGTATAGTAAGGCATAAAAATATGAAAAAAACGTCAAAGTATAGTAAGGCATAAAAATATGAAAAAACATCATAGTATAGTAAGACATAAAAATGTGAAAAAAAATTATAGTTTAGTAAGGCATAAAATGTGAAAAACTTTCATAGTATAGTAAGGCATAAAAATATGAAAAAAACCTCATAGTATAGTAAGGCATAAAAATTTGAAAAAAACGTCATAGTATAGTAAGGTAGAAAAATGTGAAAAAAACGTCATAGTATAGTAAGGCATAAAAATTTGAAAAAAACGTCATAGTATAGTAAGGCATAAAAATTTGAAAAAAACCTCATAGTATAGTAAGGCATAAAAATGTGAAAAAAACATCATAGTATAGTAAGGCATAAAAATATGAAAAAAACGTCAAAGTATAGTAAGGCATAAAAATTAGAAAAAAACCTCGTAGTATAGTAAGGCATAAAAATATGAAAAAAAACGTTATAGTATAGTAAGGCATAAAAAGTCATAGTATAATAAGGTATAAAACGTTATAGTATAGTAAGGCATAAAAATGTGAAAAAAACATCATAGTATAGTAAGGCATAAAAATTTGAAAAAAAGTCAAAGTATAGTAAGGCATAAAAATTTGAAAAAAACATCATAGTATAGTAAGGCATAAAAATATGAAAAAACATCATAGTATGGTATTAAAATAAAAATGTGAAAAAAAATTATAGTTTAGTAAGGCATAAAATGTGAAAAAACATCATAGTATGGTATGAAAATAAAAATGTGAAAAAAAATTAAACTTTAGTAAGGCATAAAATGTGAAAAACTTTCATAGTATAGTAAGGCATATAAATATGAAAAAAACCTCATAGTATAGTAAGGCATAAAAATTTGAAAAAAACCTCATAGTATAGTGAGGTATAAAAATGTGAATAAAACGTCATAGTATAATAAGGCATAAAAAGTCATAGTATAGTAAGGCATAAAAATTTGAGAAAAAGTCATAGTATAGTAAGGCATAAAAATTTGAAAAAAATCTCATAGTATAGTAAGGTATAAAAATATGAAAAAAATGTCATAGTATAGTAAGGCATAAAAATGTGAAAAAAACATCATAGTATAGTAAGGCATAAAAATGTGAAAAAAACATAGTATAGTAAGGCATAAAAATTTGAAAAAAAACTCATATTATTGTAAGGTATAAAAATGTGAAAGAAAAGTCATAGTATAGTAAGGCATAAAAATGTGAAAAAAACATCATAGTATAGTAAGGCATAAAAATATGAAAAAAAGTCATAGTATAGTAAGGTACAAAAATGTGAAAATACGTCACAGTATAGTGAGGCATAAAAATTTTTTTTAAAAAGTCATACTATAGTGAAGCATAAAAGGTCATAATGTAGTAAAGTGTAAAACTAAAAAAAGTCATGCTATAGAAAGGCATAAAGTTATGAAAAAACGTCATAGTATAGTAAGGCATAAAATGTCATTGTATAGTAAGTTATAAAAATTTAAAAAATTAATAGTATAATAAGGTATAAAACGTTATAGTATAGTAAGGCATAAAAATTTGAAAAAAAGTCATAGTATAGTAAGGCATAAAAATGTGAAAAAAAACATCATAGTATAGTAAGTTATAAAAATGTGAAAAACCGTCATAATATCATATGAAAATAAAAATGTGATAAAA
>NW_019525233.1:113980-117780 GCF_002814215.2 Seriola lalandi dorsalis | reverse complement strand
CGTCATAGTATAGTAAGGCATAAAAATGTGAAAAAAAGTCATAGTATAGTAAGTCATGAAAATGTGAAAAAAACGTCATAGTATAGTAAGGCAAAAAAAGTGAAAAACTTTCATAGTATAATAAGGCAAAAAAAAGTCATAGTATAGTAAGGCATAAAAATACGAACAAAAATCATAGCATAGTAAGGTATAAAAATGTGAAAAAAAGTCATAGCATAGTAAGGCATGAAAATATGAAAAAAATGTCATAGTATAGTAAGGCATAAAAATGTGAAATACTTTCATAGTATAGTAAGGCATAAAAATGTGAAAAAAAGTCATAGTATATTAAGGCATAAAAGTGTGAAAAAAAAGTCTTAGTATGGTAATGTATAAGAATATGAAGAAAAGTCATACTATAGTAAGGTATAAAAATGTGAAAAAACGTCATAGTATAGTATGAAAATAAAAATGTGAAAAAACATTATAGTATAGTAAGGCATAAAATGTGAAAAAAAGTCATAGTATAGTAAAACATAAAAATGCGAAAAAAAAGTCATAGTATAGTAAGGCATTAAAATATGAAAAAAAAGTCGTAGTATGGTAATGTATAAAAATATGAAGAAAAGTCATACTATAGTAAGGTATAAAAATGTGAAGAAAAGTCATAGTATAGTATGGTATAAAAATGTGAAAAAACGTCATAGTATAGTATGAAAATAAAAATGTGAAAAAACATTATAGTATAGTAAGGCATAAAAATGTGAAAAGAAGTCACAGTATAATAAGGCATAAAAAGTGAAAAAAAGTCATAGTATAGTAACGCTTAAAAATACGAAAAAAAAGTCATAGTATAGTAAGGCATTAAAATATGAAAAAAAAGTCTTAGTATAAGTAAGGCATAAAAATATGAAAAAAAAGTCATAGTATAGTAAGGCAAAAAAATGCGAAAAAAAAGTCATAGTATAGTAAGGCATAAAAATGTGAAAAAACATCATAGTATAGTAAGGCATAAAAATATGAAAAAAAAGTCATAGTATAGTAAGGCATAAAAATGTGAATAAAATGTCATAGTATAGTAAGGCATAAAAATTTGAAAAAAGTCATAGTATAGTAAGGCATAAAAATGTGAAAAAAACATCATAGTATAGTAAGGCATAAAAATTTGAAAAAAACGTCATAGTATAGTAAGGCATAAAAATGTGAAAAAAACGTCATTATGGTAAGGCATAAAAATGTGAAAAAAAAGTCATAGTATAGTAAGGTATAAAAATATGAAAAAAAGTCATAGTATAGTAAGGTATAAAAATTGAAAAAATGTCATAGTATAGTAAGGCATAAAAATGTGAAAAAAACATTATAGTATAGTAAGGCATAAAAATATGAAAAAAAAGTCATAGTATAGTAAGACATAAAAATGTGAAAAAAAGTCATAGTATAGTAAGGCAAAAAAAAGTCATAGTATAGTAAGGCAAAAAAATGCGAAAAAAAAGTCATAGTATAGTAAGGCATAAAAATGTGAAAAAAACGTCATAGTATAGTAAGGCATAAAAATGTGAAAAAAAACATCATAGTATAGTAAGGCTTAAAAAGTGAAAAAAAGTCATAGTATTGTAAGGCATAAAAATGTGAAAAAAAATCATAGTATAGTAAGGCATAAAAATATGAAAAAAACGTCATAGTATAGTAAGGCATAAAAATGTGAAAAACTTTCATAGTATAGTAAGGCAAAAAAAAGTGAAAAAAAAGTCATAGTATAGTAAGGCAAAAAAATGTGAAAAACTTTCATAGTATAGTAAGGCAAAAAAAGTGAAAAAAAAGTCATAGTATAGTAAGGCAAAAAAATGTGAAAAACTTTCATAGTATAGTAAGGCATAAAAATGTGAAAAAAAAGTCGTAGTATGGTAATGTATAAGTATATGAAGAAAAGTCATACTATAGTAAGGTATAAAAATGTGAAAAAACGTCATAGTATAGTATGAAAATAAAAATGTGAAAAAACATTATAGTATAGTAAGGCATAAAAATGTGAAAAAAAGTCATAGTATAGTAAGACATAAAAATGCGAAAAAAAGTCATAGTATAGTAAGGCATAAAAATGTGAAAAGACATCACGGTATAGTATGAAAATAAAAATGGGAAAAAACATTATAGTATAGTAAGGCAAATAAATATGAAAAAAAGTCATAGTATAGTAAGACATAAAAATGTGGAAAAAAAGTCATAGTATAGTAAGGCATTAAAATATGAACAAAAATTCACAGTATAATAAGGCATAAAAAAGTGAAAAAACGTCATAGTATAGTAACGCATAAAAATACGAAAAAAAAGTCATAGTATAGTAAGGCATCAAAATATGAAAAAAAGTCTTAGTATAATAAGGCATAAAAATATAAAAAAAAAGTCATAGCAAAGTAAGGCATAAAAATGTGAAAAAAACGTTATAGTATAGTAAGGCACAAAAATGTGAAAAAAAAGTCATAGTATAGTAAGACATAAAAATGTGAAAAAAAGTCATAGTATAGTTAAACATAAAAATGCGAAAAAAAAGTCATAGTATAGTAAGGCATTAAAATATGAACAAAACCTCATAGTATAGTTAGACATAAAAATGCGAAAAAAAAGTCATAGTATAGTAAGGCATTAAAATGTGAAAAAAGTCATAGTATAGTAAGGCATAAAAATGTGAAAAAAACGTCATAGTATAGTAAGGCATAAAAATGTAAAACTCATAGTATAGTAAGGCAAAAAAATTTGAAAAAAAGTCATAGTATAGTAAGGCATAAAAATTTGAAAAAAAACTCATATTATAGTAAGGTATAAAAATGTGAAAGAAAAATCATAGTATAGTAAGGCATAAAAATGTGAAAAAAACATCATAGTATAGTAAGGCATAAAAATATGAAAAAAACGTCATAGTATTGTAAGGCATAAAAATTTGAAAAAAACCTCATAGTATAGTAAGGTATAAAAATGTGAAAATACGTCACAGTATAGTGAGGCATAAAAAAATTTTTTAAAAAGTCATACTATAGTGAAGCATAAAAGGTCATAATATAGTAAAGTGTAAAACAAAAAAAGTCATGCTATAGAAAGGCATAAAGTTATGAAAAAACGTCATAGTATAGTAAGGCATAGAATGTCATTGTATAGTAAGTTATAAAAATTAAAAAAATTAATAGTATAATAAGGTATAAAACGTTATAGTATAGTAAGGCATAAAAATTTGAAAAAAGTCATAGTATAGTAAGGCATAAAAATGTGAAAAAAACCATCATAGTATAGTAAGTTATAAAAATGTGAAAAACCGTCATAATATCATATGAAAATAAAAATGTGATAAAAAATTATAGTTTAGTAAGGCATAAAATGAGAAGAATTTTCATAGTATAGTAAGGCATAAAAATATGAAAAAAAAGTCATAGTATAGTAAGGTATAAAAAATGTTAAAAAAAATCATAGTAAGGCAAAAAAATGCGAAACAACGTCATAGTATAAAAAGGTATAAAGATTTTAAAAAATCGTCATAGTATAGTAAGGCATAAAAATGTGAAAAAAAGTCATAGTATAGTAAGTCATGAAAATGTGAAAAAAACGTCATAGTATAGTAAGGCAAAAAAAGTGAAAAACTTTCATAGTATAATAAGGCAAAAAAAAGTCATAGTATAGTAAGGCATAAAAATACGAACAAAAATCATAGCATAGTAAGGTATAAAAATGTGAAAAAAAGTCATAGCATAGTAAGGCATGAAAATATGAAAAAAATGTCATAGTATAGTAAGGCATAAAAATGTGAAATACTTTCATAGTATAGTAAGGCA
>NW_019525233.1:113597-113960 GCF_002814215.2 Seriola lalandi dorsalis | reverse complement strand
TGGTTTCTTTTTCTTTTGTGAATAAAATTTTTTCTTTGTTTGGGTATTTCTGTTTTCCTGTTTCTTTTCTATTTTGCAAAGTTCATTTTATTCATTTTTACTTTCCTCAGCCCCTGCATTCTTTCCAGGAAATTAACAGTCATAATATAATAAAGCATGAAAAATGTAAGGGTATATAGTACAGCATGACAAATTCATAGTATAGTCAGGCATAAAAACGTCATAGTACAGAAAGGCGTAAAAAAGTCATACTATAGTGAAGCATAAAAGGTCATAATGTAGTAAAGTGTAAAACTAAAAAAAGTCATGCTATAGAAAGGCATAAAGTTATGAAAAAACGTCATAGTATAGTAAGGCATAAAA